>NC_041398.2:130296039-130443539 GCF_900747795.2 Erpetoichthys calabaricus
TTTAAGCTTATATATTGCATTGCTAGAACTTTAATGCCGCAGTCATTGAGAAAAAAAGAATTAAAGTCATCTACATTATCTAAAGATGATCTGAAACTGAGTCTTGAGGTAGGACAATCCTAAGCAACCCAACTAAAACTGAATAACCAAAAAAAGAAAATTTGGGCAGGTTGGGTAAAAGTGCAGATCTCTGATCCATGAGACAAACTAGTGGGTTGTAAACGGTGATGTCCATAAATAAGTGACTGCAAACATTAATACACTGAAGATGTTTTGTAAGGAAGAGTGGACCATTATCTAATGCGATGTATGAGATTGATAAACCTGTATGGAAAACAACAACTTTAATTTATTGCTGCTAAGGCAGGCTCATGGTTTCTGCATCTTACTTTATTTTGTGCTGAACAAATAATACTAACTCAAAATCTTTTCGATATTGTTAGTCACCTGAGGGTAGTTTTTTCTTCACTTTAGGGCTTGGCGAAGACTAAGTAATTGTTAGATATACAATTAAAAGTTGGAATATTCCATCTAGAACCAAGCCCTTTCATAAATACTTTTGTGTTTACTAATGTACTGTATATTTCACATATTTTGCTATAGCTGTTTATTGGATGGGTGGCACAATAGTAATGCTTCTGCCTTGTAATAAGGAGACCAGGGTTCACATTCCAGTTTGCATGTTCTCTCCCTGTCACTATGTTGTTTCTTCTTAGTCTTCCAGTTTCCTCTCACAGCCCAAAGACATGCAGTTAGGTGAATGGGTGTTGCTCAGTTGGCTCTAGTGAGGGTATTCACCCTGTGATGGACTGGTGCCCTGTCTAGCTGTGGTTCCTGCCTTGCGCCCAAAGATTGTTGGGATGGGCTTTGGCTGCTATGTGATGCTGGTCACAATAAACAGGTTAAGAAAACTAAATATATATTTATTGTTATACAGACTTAAACAGTGTAGACAGGAATGTGTGGTTTGTTATCTTATATAATCTTACTATAACATTCCAAAGATTCTGTCTTTCCATGCAACATAACTAACATTTAAAAAATTATGTGATATCTTTGTTTATATTTTACACCTTAAATACCGAGCCTTTAAATTCATGCCTAACCCTGATTGTGACCCCGTAGAATTTTATAAGAAATCCTCCACTCAGCTAGCTCCCCTCTTATTGGCAACATTTACAGAAGCTAGAGACAACCAAATACTACCTCAAACATTTCGTCAAGCATTAATCACTGTCTTTCCTAAACAAAATAAGTACTTGTTACAATGTGCATCATACAGACCAATTTCACTCCTGAATAATGATGTTAAGATACTCTCAAAAATTCTAGCTAGAAGGATGGAGAAAGTGCTGCCCTCAGTAATATCACAGGATCAAACTGGATTTATTAAAGGCCGACACCTATCTTCCAATCTCCGACGCTTGTTTAATGTTATACATTCACCAGCAAAATCAAACACCCCAGAGATATTACTATCATTAGACGCAGAAAAAGCATTTGATATGATTGAATGGAACTACCTTTTCACTGCATTGGAGAAATTTGGGTTTGGCCCGAATATTTGTGCATAGATCAAACTACTGTATACCAATCCAGAAGCTTCAGTTTATATTAACAACATTTGTTCAGACTACTTTAAGCTAGAACATGGTACCAGACAAGGATGTCCCTTGTCACCACTGCTATTTGCAATCGCCATTGAACCACTGGTGGTTCACTGTCGAAATTCCTATCAGAAAAGGGGATTATCAGAGGACTGGAACAGAAAATTTCTCTATATGCAGATGATATGGTTTTATATATATCAGACCCAGAAAACACTGTGCCTGCAGTTTTAACAGCACTCACAGAATTTCAAAAGATATCTGGTCTTAGAATTAATCTGAATAAAAGTATACTCTTTCCAGTGAATTCACAAGAATATAATATTAGATTGGACACCCTACCTTTTACCATAGCAGATCAGTTTAAATAGCTAGGGGTAAATATCACAAGTAAACATAAAGCTCTTTATCAACAAAATATTGCAGTCTGTATGGAAAAAATTAAGCAAGACTTGCATAGATGGTCAACCCTTCATCTCACTCTAGCCAGAAGAATTAACGTTGTTAAGATGAATATCCTTCCTAAACTTCTTTTTTTATTTCAAAACATTCCAATATATATCAATAAATCGTTTTTTAACCAATTAGATTCAACAATAACCTCATTTATTTGGAACTCAAAACACTCACGTATCCGAAAAGCAACCCTACAAAGACCTCAGACAGAAGGTGGCATGGCTTTACCTAATTTTCAGTTTTATTACTGGGCAGCAAACATACAAGCCATAAAAACCTGGACGCTCTGCGCTCCAATAAATGCAAGTTATCGCAAATATACTAATAATCCAATAGTGCTTTACTCACTTAGAATATGGAACCAACTTAGAAAGCATTTTAAGATGGAAAATCTTTTATCCGTGGCACCTCTGCAAGAAAACCATCTCTTTCAACCCTTGCAAACAAATCCAGTTTTTAATATTTGGAAAAGTTTTGGGATTAAAATGCTCAAAGATCTTTATATAGACAACATATTTACATCTTTTGAACAATTACGTTCCAAATTCAACCTCCCAGCTACACATTTCTTTCACTATCTTCAAATTAGAAATTTTGTTAAACAGAAACTGCTCGATTTTCCTCACCTCATACCCTCCACCATGCTGGAAAAAGTACTGCTCAATTTTGAGGAATCAAACACCATTTCTGCATTATATAAAATCTTATTAGAGTCCCTACCTTTCAAAGACCCAAGAGGACATTGGGAAGAAGATCTCTTAATCAATATATCAGAAAAGGAGTGGAAGGTAGCAAAGCAGAGAATTCACTCAAGCTCCATATGCGCAAAGCATAGAATTATTCAACTAAAAATTATATATCGAGCTCATCTGTCTCGCTTAAAACTGTCCAAAATATTTCCAGGGCAAGATCCAACCTGCGAACGCTGCAACCAAGCTCCTGCCTCACTGGGTCACATGGTTTGGGTCTGCACCAAACTAACATCATTTTGGACCAAAATTTTTAAGCGCCTTTCAAACAGCCTTGTGGTCAAAATCCCTCCTAACCCATTAACAGCTGTGTTCGGTGTTCTTCCAGACTTATTTTGTTAAATTGGAAGAATCCTAACTCTCCTCTGATAAGTCAGTGGGAAACCAATGTTTTATATTATTTGAAATTGGAAAAAATTAAATTCTTAGTTAGAGGATCTGTACAGAATTTTTTTAAAACATGGCAGGATCTAATCAATATTATTTTAGAATAAGAGAAATAACTATTACCACATTTAATTCCTTTCTCCTTTTTTTATTTACCTATATATATTTCTTCCTTTCTTTTGTTTATTGTTGCCTTATTAAAAAGCCCTAAGCAATTCTCAAAAAAAAAAAAAAAAATTCATGCCTAAAATTAAATCTGGATTTTCTTTTTCAAAAAACTTTTGCTTTTTTACTGTACAATATATTTATTGTGCTCCAGAAAAAAAATTAGTAGAATAAGAAATAATGGCTGCAAACCATAAATGTTAACATGCAACATCTTTAATATAGGGTATTTTGCTCTTTAATCACTTTCAAATGATCAATATGTTATACAAATACAGTATCAAGGAGATCAAGAACAAGAATGGGGTTTTGAATTCCGTGCAGGAGAAATCTCTACCCTCATTATGATGACCCCTTTCCACAAGTCATGTATGTTGTTGATATTTCTAAAAGACTACATCATGCAACCATTGTGTGGGCATAAATTTAGGAAGTGAGTTAGGACAAACAGAGAAGACAGAGTTATTTATAAGTGACACAAACTGGTGTTTCTGGTATAGTATTTGTTGTTGTCAGAATATGGCTTCTCATACTGTAGCTCACTGAGGTTTCTAATTAACATGGAATTTAAGCAATGGATAGCACTGCTCCTTTGCAGCTTTTTGGCCCTGAGTCACTTTCCCAGCCTGGCCATTGCATTTCTTCTTGTCTTTTTGTTTGTGTATATTTTCTCCTGGTATTCTCGTTTACTTACAAATGCCAATGGAACAAATTAGTTAAACTGACAACTTTAAATTAGAATTGTGCTTAAGTGAGCCCTGTGGTGTACTTGTGTTCATACTTCACATCCAATGCTTCCCCGATAAAATCTGGTTCCTTGAATTCTAAAAAAGTAGGTTCCAGGAATGGATGGAAGGATGAGCAGATGGAGGGATATTGGCAAGCTGCTATCACTTATCTGAACAGTATCATCCGTCCATTTGATTCTGTTGCTTACTGACTGAGCTGTCAGTTATGTGGGATGGGAATGTGAACCTAATAAAATGGATGCTCTGTGTGTAACATACTGTATATTTACTTGCACTTTTGGGATGGCTTTGGTTTTATTGCTCCATTAATATGTAAAGGTTGGCAGGTTAAATCACTTTGATTTGCTATAAATGTGTTGTTTAACATGTTCTGCTCTATGCATTTTATATCTTTTAAAATATAGTCATATACCATTTAATGCAGATCATTTTAATTATAATCAAATGTGTATGCAAAAAAGCTATAGACACAGCAGAAGCTAAGAAATATGTGGGCAGTTGCAGGGAATTCTTGAGGAGCCATAGCCAGCAATATTTCAGATAGTCTTCACATAACTAGAGCAAGGAAATAGTCTAATAATAATAATAATAATTAATTACATTTATATAGCACTTTTCTCAGTATTCAAAGCGCTATCCACACAGGGAGAAACAAGTAAGCAAACCCACAATCGTCCACAGTCTCCTTACTGCAAAGCAGCAGCACTACCACTGTGCCACCTGTGAGGCAGGGCCGGATTTTCCTATAGGCTAACTAGGCTTCAGCCTAGGGCCTCAAGATCAAGAGGGGCCTACATTCAAATTGTTAGCAAAATTTTATTATCTCTCATGTAATTTACAAACTTAAAAATGGAAGGTGAAAGGGCCTCATAAGTGGAATAGCCTAGGGCCTCTTTTCATATAAATCCGGCCCTGCTGTGAGGACACAGCATATGCTCTATACCTTATAGTCTAAATCATAACTTTATATATTAGGTAACTTAATTTAATAAGGCCTGAAGTTGTTTGTGCTTAAAGCCTATTCTTTGGTTTCTCTCATGGTATTGAATCAGTGACAAAGGAGAGGCAATAAAGGAGGATAATGATACCATAGCCTTAGTATTGGAGAATACTCTGCAGTAGGACTGGAACTTGGAAGCTATTCCACTCGTGGTAAAGGGAGAGAACTGTTGGGGTGACATGGAACAACAAGCTTTAGCAATGATAATATGGCTCATACTGTTTCTAGTTGTCTACCTCCCAATGTTCACTTTTCTGCTAACTTATGACACATCATCACGCTGTGGAGTTTGCTTCAATGAAATCATGGAAATGTTTGTGAACTTTGCTGAACACTGCAAAATACATTGAAGTTGATGGGGAAGGAAGGGGATGGAGAAACCAAACTAGGTTTGAGTGGATTATAGTGCTACAATCTTATTTTAAGTGTCCCTGAGGGCAAGGGAATCTTCTGCCAACAGTGAAGCAGCAGTGCTAACCACAAGCAACAAAAGATACAGACAGAACGATAACCACAAACAAAATGAAACAAATGGCTACAAAGTACCAATTAGTGAAAAAACATATCAATGCTCTCGCAGAGTGCCAGTCTTTGGGGCCACACAGTATTTTTTAAAGTTATGCTTTGGACATCATTTAGCCATGCAGCTAACATGCTGTTTTTGTTTCTTATCTATCTGTGAAGATACTTTGCAATTTTTTCTTCCATCAAGAAGTCATTGTAAAACAACTTTCTTTTTTTTTTTTTTTTTCAAAGTATCTCATGTGGTTTCTGACTCGGGGAGCCAGAGTGGGAGGGCTCCTTTAAGATTTGTTTTGAATCATTGCTGGTTGCATGACTAATTGCGTATGCATTAAAAATTAGCCACACAATGCAGTGGGAGCAGTATTATATATTCAGCAGCAGGACTCATAATATCATCATTATGGTCAGCATTTGTATGCCTCAAATGAAAATACTGCAAGATTTTTTATTTATTTTTTACATGCGGTGTTCAAATCCAGCTGTAGTACGCTGGTAGTGACATCACATATGTGCAAAGTGGACCATGCAGGAAGGTAAAATGTGAGGTAGAGTACTCTTGCACTACGCATGCATGAAACATCTGCATGTGGCTGCTACAGCTCTATGATGTCATGCTGGCCTCACAAAGCATCATGGGGCACTGGAAGAAAATGTTCATCTAAGACATCCACATGGTGAATTACCTGAAGAATATTTGGCAAACAAGGTGTACGAAAAGTAATGGGACAGTTGAAATGGAAGAGATGGAGAAATTAAAGGATGCAATAAATGTAATGGAGGTATTCCTATGGTAAAACTTTGCTACCAATATTTTAAATATTGAAAGGATGGGGCCCACAAGGTATTTAATGGTATAAAAATAAGTTTTGTTGAGTTGGAAGATAGAAGTTCCAGAAACTAAAATCCTTAATCTGTTTTTTTGTTGTTTGTTTCCTTGCATTGCTAGTTTGTATCTATTGCCTTTAAAATAATATATATTTGAACTTTCGACTTACTGATTGTTGTATTATTAAGTAAGAAGTGCCCCCTTTTGAAGCATATACAGATCAAAATGAGCAAATAATTCTTAAATGTATCACAGTAGAAGGGTGGCACAGCTACAGAGCCCTGGATACAAATCCAAGCCAGAACAGTGTCTGTGGAAATTCCCCCTGTGTAAGCGAGACTTATAATAGTCAGGGATATCATTCAGGACTGATTTGTTTCCTGTGATGCCAAAGCAGAAAACAGCCGTCAATGACCAAATATTATAATATGTGGTTTTGGGAAAATCAGTTTAACTAATTTATAAAGGTTAAACACATTGTATATAACAGGAAACACATATAAATAAAACACCAAATGGCATGTAATAAAAACACAAAATATAATGTTCAGCTATTCACAGAAAAAGATCATTGCAATATACATAAATAAGTATACTGTGCATACAGCAAAAATGAATGCAAATATTAAAGCAGTATAGTTATTGGATATAAAAGACAATGTGTACCTTCATCAAGAAACAGAGCTGAATGGCCATTTACAAATGGTAAACTTGACCAAATTGGGTATGTGGTTACAAAGATTGCAAAAAGAACTGCATTTCTGAAGATGCTAAGAGGATGCCTAATAGGGTTAGTCTTCTGAGTTAAGCACAACAGTGTCACAATTTGGAGCAAGGTATATATTTGTCCCTTTTATCAGGAAACGTTAAGACAGCAATGCAGTAATACCATGACTGCATCCAGTGGCCTGTTTGTCTAAGATATGCTTGTCTAATACTATGATATCCAGATTCTGAGCACCAAAATAGGACAGCTGACTGTGGCTCTCTCTCCATTACCCTCTTTATCAAGCAACCTGACAAAATCAGAAGACAGCTGTCAGCCTTAAGCTATTTTATTGATTGAGGAGGGCCTCTAATAGCTTCTGGATAGGTTGGGATACCACCACCTGATTGGAAAATATCTTACCCCTTCAAGTCACAGACCAAGATAAACAACATCTCATAAAGGTGACAGCAAGAAAGATGGCATGACAAGCAAAGCACAAACATGATTCAAATTATTCAGGTGTCTAGCCTTGTTCAAGTAAGATTTTTTTTATATATCGTAATTTAAATAATGACTTTCAGGACATTGATGTGGCATAAACAGACTAATTTATTAAACATACCATAACAATATACAATGCAGATCATGTACAAAGATGATTTAGAGTAACTAAGATTTTAAAATGACTTTTTATTAGGGATATGGCATCTATCACAGCAAAATCAGCAGCAAATCAGAAGTTAACTTTGTATGGAAAGCCAGAATATTGTTCGTGTACTCTCATTCTAAATGTCAAATGTAGATATGCTACTTAGTCTAGCAAGTAAACCACTGAAATTTGTGAGTACTTTGAGAGAAGCCACGGACACTTGCAAAAAAAAACTTAACAGAAGTATTCTAAAACCTGCTTAATTCAATCTAGGTTTGTCGGAGACCAGTGCCTATTTAGTGGCACAAGGAGCAAGACAGGAAACAGCCTTGGACAGGTCACCAGTTCATCTTCCTCCCTACTCATACATACACCCACACTCACACAGGATCAGTTTGGAACTGCACATTAAGAGCATGAATGTGGGAATGTGAGTGGACAATCATAGCACCTAAGGGAACTAATGCAGATGCAGGGGAAACACATGAGCTCCACAAAAACATTCACCAGACAAGAAATTGAAGTGTAGTAATAATTCAATAAATTGCATAGCCATACTGTTATTTGCCCATTTTGGCAATACTCAATGTAAAGCATCAAAAATATGTTTATTCTAACACAAAAGCGAGTGTCAGACGGATTAAATAATGAATCAAAAATAATAAATGTCTGGCTTTCTGGCTTTTCAATTTAGCTCCCAGAATCTATTCTGTCTACCTTAGTGTTCAGTACTCACTTCTGTATTGTTAAAATCTTCAATCTTCCTCCTATCATGGATGAAAATATAAATATATATAAATTCTAAAATATGGCCAGCAATCTGCTAACATCCGCCACGGTGCCCTCAGTTTTGTGAAGAGCAGATCACTTGATCTACATGCTGTCAAATAAACGAACCACACGCCGTGGCGCAACGTTAGGGGCATCGCCTCTGGCGCTGACGTCCGAGGTTCGATTCCCGAGAGCAGCGGAGTGTGTACGCCTGATGAGCCCAGAATGAGGGTGAAACACATGTCGCGTACTCTTTGCATTTATTTGACAGTAAACTATTTCAACCATTCTATGATCTGCTCTTCACAAAACTGAGGGCACCGTGGCGGATGTTAGCAGATTGCTGGCCAACCACAAGCGTTACCTGGTAGGTAACCACCCATACAATCAGATTGTGACACAGACTTCGAATGCCGTGAATGTAATTACCCCGATCTACATGCTGTCAAATAAACGAACCACACGCCGTGGCGCAACGTTAGGGGCATCGCCTCTGGCGCTGACGTCCGAGGTTCGATTCCCGAGAGGGAGTGCAGCGGAGTGTGTACGCCTGATGAGCCCAGAATGAGGGCGAAACACGTGTCGCGTACTCTTTGCATTTATTTGACAGTAAACTATTTCAACCATATATATATATATATATATATATATATATATATATATATATATAGCTTGAGTATGCACAAAAAGAGTGCCCAGAATGTGTGTATGCAACTTCCCATGCACCATTTCGAAGAATCTGGGAAAGGACAACACACTTGATCAATGCAGCACAATCAGCTAAATGACTTCTCACACACATAATAATACATATCACAAAACTTACATTATAATATTTGTTGACATGAAAAACATACTGCACCTAAAAATGATACATATGATGTACAGACTGTATTTTAGTTCCCTTTAAAGAGGGCCAAAGCTGTAAATAACTTTTCTGGTTATTTATCAATTTACATAGGCTACCTGGCCTCAGTCCTCAGGGAGCTGGCTGACAGGTCAGGAATATCTCAGCCATGCTTCGCTCCGTCATGCCTGCTGTTCTGGAAGCCATTAACCAGCGAGGCACTACTTCCAGTTTTCATATGATGTGGGTGTCATCTGTCAGAAGTCTTCTGTGATGCCAAGATGAGACTGACAAACACTGCAAACAGAACAGACAGGCACTAAATACTAAAGAAATGTGATCTGTAATACACTAAAAAACAAGTAACATTCCTTTTGAAGGCTTTAGCATTTTACTTCTCATTTTTGCAAATAAAATCGAGGCAGGGAAGCTCAGTGGTGCAGTGGGTAGGACTGCTGCCTCAGTGTCCTACTGTCCTGAGTACAAATCCTGTGGCCAGTTGTTGTTTCTATGGCGTTTGAAGGTTCATGCTGGTTAGGTAATGATTTGAGATTTCATTTTTGTGGGTATATCCATTAGTGGGCTCTGCAATGAACTGACATCTTTTCCAGGGCTGTTTCCTGTCTTGTGCTTGATGATGCCATGATAGGATCAGGTATAACATGACACTGATTTGAATTAAGTAGGTATGAGAATGATATGTTAATTTTTTCCTCATGTCTCCATGAAATGTATTGAAGTATCGTCACATTCCAAAGGTGTACTTGATAGTCATAATGGCCTATCAAATTTGGACAAGTATGAGGGAGAGTTGCGCAATTAAAAAAGGAAAACACACTGATGTCTTCTGGACTGCCTCTCTTGAAGTAATCAGTATGACACCAGGCTATGCCCCTATGGTTCCATGCCAGCTTCTTTTTAAAATATCATATCATTTATAATTTCTTGCAGGTCATCATTTCTGGCTATAGAAAGGCATTAATTATGGAAGTCTACTACAGTAAATCAGACCAAGTAGTGGATCGCCATTTCTTTGCAAGAGATGCTCTTTGCAAAGCTTTTCTCTTTGTGAAACCTGATTATATCATTTAGTTCCACTTAAGGCCTTGACAATATCAAGATTATAAATTCAAGGCAATATATGCAGTAATGTTTAATGTTTTTGAATGTAATAATAGACTGAGAATGTGGCCTGGTTGTATAAAAATCTGTATAATGTTTTAATATAATTATAAAACAATGTATAAAATTTTTGAACTAATATATCAGCAAAAGCACAAATCAACTTCTCAAAAAATCTCTGAAGACAACAAAGTCAGCATATATGATTTAAATGTTGTTTGTTCATAAACTAATTTTGCACTATAAAGAATTCTTAGTAGATTAAACAAATAATACAGTATATTCATTCTTTACTTATTACTACAAGCCACAAACACATGGTATATGGTATTGCTCCCTAAAATGATTGTAGTAATTAGCTCAACAGAAGCTATAATTCTGGAAAATAATTCTCTTCCACATAAAGACACCCCACAAGCCACAGCAGTAGTTTTAACTTGAATTATATTTAAAAGAAAACAGTATATACTGTAGCTCAGATTATATGAATGTCTAGAAAACTACATTTGAATAGTATATTTAGTCATAGTTGGTTATCATTCATATTATAGTATGCAAGATAATGTATCTATTTTTTAAAAACGCAAATGGAAATATCCATATCTGAACTCTCATTCCATTACAGGATAATCGTAACATTGAGGATAAAACAGTAATTGGCCTTCAACAGGATTTCTCTCCATCACAGGACATACTCGCGCAAGCGCTTCCACCTGCTCGTGTCAGGTGTGACGGTTGCTTTGATAGCAAGGAAGTGCCGGTGTGAAAGAGACATGTAGCAAAGTTACAACAAGAAATGTGCTAGGCAAGGTCTATATTAATTAAAGGGGGAACCCGCACTGGTGACCAGAGAGCTTCTCCAAGTGCCAGTGTTCATAACAGCTCATAGAGGGTAGAATGCCCTGTATGTGTGCTGGGTGCCTTGGATAGGAAGTTTAGTGGAGCACCAAGAGAAATAATAGAGGGGAGCAGCCTAGACAGAATGATGTTATGGGTTTTGACAGGGTTGTATCCCTGTATCTAGTTTATTCTTTGTTTACTTAATTGTGTTGTTATTTTTCAAATGTTATTTGACTTTTTTTGCTGTTGATTATGTTTGTGGTTTTGATTTGTCTTTTTTGATTTATGTAAAATCATGTTTTCCTTTTATTATGTTTTGTCTAATTATTTAATTTGAAGGAATTGTGCTTCTATATGTTCTTATGTTCCTTGTGGTTTGTGGGTGGAACCCCAAGAGGCATGGAAATCCTGACATCAGAGCTGAAGGACAGTCCTCAGCCTATATATTGTGAGGTTGAGGGGACAGCCCTTCAGTGGTTCATTGACATTCTAAGAGTTTATTTTTTGGAAGTATTGATTTTTCTGGTCTCTTAATCTTGGCTCCACTTTTGTGGATTCTGTTTGGATTGCATATTTGGGTTGCCTATTAGGTAAATCCTTATTTTTTGCCTTTTATGATTGTGTGCTTCTTCTCATGCCTTTAAAATAAATATCCTTATTTATAAAGATTCTGATTTGACCTCGTCTTTCAAAAGCCGGAGGTTTTTTTTACATATCATCTCACTTGAAGGGTATTTTTAAGTATATTTTTGAACATGTAAAGTCATGTTGAACGTTAAAAGTCTGATCCTCATTTGGGCCTTTGTAGGCCGCAGCCTGCAGATAGTAGTTAGGGGACTGACTGTCTTGCATCTTTATTGCCTTTATTTGAGGCCTCACACCCCTTTCACAATGTCTGTGTCTTCATATAACAACACATTACATTGGTATGTTATTTGTTTTTGGAGATGCCTGATTATCTGGGACCAACAGGGGAATTCCACAGAAACAGCCTCAGGATGTCTGTGACACTGGAACAAAAGAGGCATTATGATATCTCAGGATATTTGGTCATTTAAGTGTGGGATCTGTGGTTGACAGATGCTCACCTGGCAAGATAAAAAGAGGGGCCAAGAGAAAGTGAAGGAATTGCCATTTTATCCTTTGTGGTAGTTATTGAATGGGCAAGTAGAGGAGCCAGGCTACTAAATAAATAGGTGTTTATCACCTCCATAGTAAAACCCACAATTTTATATTTGTTGGGAATGTTATTTTGCAGTTTTTTTTATCATTATGTTACTAATTATTGTGGCTCTAATTTATTTTGCTTTTGTGGTGTCATTTTTAATGACTACACCCATGTTGTTTATAATAGTTGTATCTGCTGTCAAGCACATTACCCAATGGCAGAAATGCATCTGAAGTCATCATGTAAAGCCTGTTTGAAATGGTGGCACATATGGTCAGGTGTCCAATCTTTTGAAAAAAAAAAAAAATCTAACGAATATTCTTGTAAATTTTACAGCTAGGACAATACACCTGTAGCTACAGTTAGGACCTTTAGACTTTGTTATTTTGGTTTTCAAACTTTGTTTTCAGCATTTTCCTTTTGCTCTAAAAGACTTGCAACTTCTGATCTCTGCTAGTCCCTTTACCATTCTTTGCATGTCACTAAAAGCTTTCTTCATTTGATGGACAAGATGATTAAAAAATTTTAATATTATATGTAGGCCTATATAATTGCTATTATACAAAGATTCAGCAGAGGTTTGTTTCTGTTAATTTGGTATGTTATGTTCAACCTTTTGTTTAAACCTAACTTGTTTCTGTTTTTGGATTAATATTACCCTCATCGTTTTATTGCTTTGGTCACCTTGGCTCCTTCCAGGGTTTCACAAGACACTTTAGAGTCCACAGTAAAGACATATGGATGTAGGAAGGTGCTAGAATAAACAGAGATAACCTATGTAAATTTGGGAAGAACCTTAAGAATACTCAATCATGAGATAGTAGTGTTTAGCACTGTTATGACTTGGAGCCTCAGACATGGCGAAAATGGTGGGGGGGCTTCTAAAACTTCACAAAAGGCAGACCTTTAACTTTCACATGCCAAACCAGAAGGGCTCACACCAGTCCAGCTTAATTCATCTGCCAGTTGCAGGCTAAGCCTAGCTAGGCCTCAAAATGAAAAAAGTTGGCTTGAAACTCAAATATAAGGAAAGTCATAAAATATCACAAACGGCACTACAAGGCAGGAGGCGGCCAGTAACTCCTGGCTTGTGGACAAAAGGGCAAAACATATTCTTTATAGCTAAAAGGATTTATTGCAGAAAAAGATTGCAAATGTAGAAACAGCTCGAAAGAGCAAAAATGAGGCAAAAAGTAATTGGCCTAAGGCAAAGTAATTCCAATACATAATCCAAAGTCATAATCCTTAAATCAGCAGCAAAAAACAATCAGAAACCCAGAAAATCAATGTAAAATGAAAATATTCACAAGAAACTCTTAAATCACAAAGTAATCTGCCTGCTGAGTCACTGGCTCGCACCTCTTATGAAGGCCGAGTGAGGACCCGGCTGTGGTGAGGTCACATTTACCCAGACACTTAAGGCTTCACCCACAAAACACAAGAAACATAATGACATTTAAAGATACAGTGCAAATTTAACCAAATAACAGAAAAATTATAAATGTAAGAGAAATAATTATTTATAAATAGCAAAACTACAAAAATGCATGCATACACAATTATACAGCAAGCACAGCACCTCCATGCAGGGATATATAAATTAAATATTTTTTCTCAATTTTTAATCACAAAATGTACAGGAACAGTACTGTTTGATAATGATTTAGCAGATGGATGGATATGATTAATATATACATAACAATTCAAAAAAGTTGTATCCTGTAATTTTCACATTGCCTGTCATTATCCAACCTGTTATATCCTGACACAGGGTCACGGGGGTCTGCTGGAGCCAATCCCAGCCAACACAGGGCACAAGGCAGGAACATATCCCTGGGCAGGGCACACACACACCAAGGACAATTTAGGATCGTCAGTCCACCTTACCTGTATGTCTTTGGACTGTGGGAGGAAACCGGAGTACCTGGAGGAAACCCATACAGACACGGGGAGAACATGCAAACTCCATGCCAGGAGGACACGGGAAGTGAACCCAGGTCTCCTTACTGCGAGGCAGCAGCGTTACCACTGCGCCATCCCTGTTTCAAATTGGAACAAGCTAAATAATCCCAATAAAAATCAATGAAAACAGCAACATGCAGACCTCAGTTTGAATGACATTTTCCTGTCAACAAAAATGAAGTGTTTGTTTGCAATATAAACATAAAGTACCAAACATGTTTTTTTTTTTTTTTAAATGTAATCTTGGCATACTTCTCCTGAGAATCCATTAATATTTTATAATAGAGTTGTTAGTTACAGTCTACTGCATATGCAGCCTAGCCGAAGGTATCAGACGCAGCTTTCACAGAAATCCAAACCTGCAGTAGTGATCAGATTTTCCTTTCAAATAAATTATTCTGACTCTGCTTGAACTCTCATGTTTTTCATTATTAGGAAACTAGATATATGACACAGTTGAGCCTTGTTTTATTTAGCAGAAAATGTGATTTACAGTATATATACTACATTCTAACCAGAAAACTTATGTTTGCATTTCTACCTCATTATTTGATCCATGATGCTTCACTTTTTTCTTCCAGTAGAACACAGTTTTAATGGTAAATGAAATCTCAAATTTATTTCATTTCACTTATGTAAATACTGAGACATACTGCCTTTCAGGGTAATGTGTTGTGAAGGAAGGAGATATATGAAGGTTGCATGTTGTACTAGTAGCTGAAGGTAAAGATATTTAAGACCTATTAATAGACTGAAAAAGAGAAGAGTTCAGTTGGTTTCATATGGACATTCAGCTAACCTACAGACAAGCTAAAAAGTTGGCCGGCCAAAGGCTTATATAATTAGGCGTTTCTGAAATGTGCAGGAAAAATGGTTTATGTACAATGTGTTCTGAACCCCAAATACAGCAAAATATATTACAATTAGTATCCTATTTATTATCTTTAAAAAAACATAATATTTTTAAAAATTAAATATATCAAATCTACACTTAAATTGGTACATGGTCTGTATGGAGGTTTCATGTTCTCCTGGTGTTCTCACAAGTTGTTCTGCAGTCACTCTATCTTTTCTTCCACATACCAAAAAGATGCAGATTAGGCAGGACGGTGATTCTGGTGCTGGTGTGTCCATGAGTGTAAAATGTGATTGACTGATGTCCTGTCAATTTTTACTGCCTGACTTGTGTCTGATGCTTCCAAGATTGACTAGCCCCTTGCTATGATTGGATTAAGCAGGTTCAGCCTGGAATGATTCAGATGAGAAATGTTATACTGTGATTGTTTCAATTTTACTGTTATTTTGCGCTTATTCCTGTTTGCTGTTTGGCTGTCATGCTATGAGAATAATCTCAAGAAATAATCTTTTCTGCAAAACAAAATGTGTATTTACAGTATACGTACACATAATCAGTAGAGACAGCAGATACATTCTATACCAAAATAGATTAAATTTATGAACAAACAAAATCCTCTAAGGCCTACATACAACATAGTACATATGAATTAAAATACCCTTTAATTCAGTACAAAGGCTTCTTTTTATATTCAGGGTTCAACAATTGTGATGTGTTATAGAAAGATAGACAGACAGATATACACAAATGGGGAACTGACCCGAAAATGTCCATTTGTCCATGTTAAACTTATCTATAGATTGAAACATTTAAGAATTTAGTTCTTCTTCAAAATTACACCTAACAACAATAAAGAACTAAATGATAGATTCAACTCTTAATAATTTAACAAAATTTGCATACAGTGACATATGCATATCCAGGATACTTGCACTAAAGATGCAAAATCCATCCATCCATCCATTTTCCAACCCGCTGAATCCAAACACAGGGTCACGGGGGTCTGCTGGAGCCAATCCCAGCCAAAACAGGGCACAAGGCAGGAACCAATCTCGGGCAGGGTGCGAACCCACTGCAGGACACACACAAACACACCCACACACCAAGCACACACTAGGGCCAATTTAGAATCGCCAATCCACCTAACCTGCATGTCTTTGGACTGTGGGAGGAAACCGGAGCGCCCGGAGGAAACCCACGTAGACACGGGGAGAACATGCAAACTCCACACGGGGAGGACCCGGGAAGCGAACCCAGGTCCCCAGGTCTCCCAACTGTGAGGCAGCAGCACTACCCACTGCGTCACCGTGCCGCCCCTGATGCAAAATAACATATATAAAATAAATAAAGAGAGACCTTGTAGTTAACAATAGGACTAGGGGTATCCAATTAACTCAATCTCATATAATCATTTTAAAACAATAAACTCCTCTAATTCTTGCAAACTCAATAAAACAATAACCATTCAAACCCATAATTACCCAGTATAGGTACCCCATCAGAGCATTTTATCTCCAAAACACTGGCTTTATCGGACTCCATTAGCTTCTAATTACAATCAGAGCACAGGAAACAGTCAATGACTGAAAAGTCAAGAAAACCATCTTTTTTTTACAAAAAAAATCTGATGTATTTTTACATGTAATCAGTATCTTTAGAAACAATAACTAGACTTTGGAAGTACATACAGTATGTCATTAAATGCAGATTTTGTTAAATTGTTAGGAGATATATTTTCAATTAATTATTTATTCGTTTAGGTCCTTCTTTTAATATCTAGCTACGATGAAGGATTGAATTCTGAAACGTGTCAGGATATAAACATGCCTAATAAAAAAAAAATGGGCAAATTTGGATTAGTTCCCCTTTGAAATTCTGGCTTTAATGGTAAGTGCATTTATACCATTTTACTATTGTTGATTTCCAAATATAATGAGAAGCCTTTATGCTGAATTATAGTAGAAGCTACTTTAGCTCATATGTATTGCAACAAACAGAAACACTGCACAGTATTAACAGTTCAGCCCATCTGGGCAAACTTATTTATTGTTTATTCAAGACAGGCATGAATACGGAACCAGTACATCTAAGAAGATTCCCTAATGTTTGGGCCATTGGGAACCCCTCCAAAACAACAAATACATATCAACATAAGCCATTATGTTCCTTATCCTGTCTTCTTCTCTATAAAGAGGTGTCTCTGATACCTAGGCCTGTTCTCTAGTAGTCTGTTAGAATATTACATGCTGGTGGCATGGCTACATTTCATTTTCTACCACAGTTTGCTCCTGCATGTAGAAAAAAGTGGACACCACCCTATTTTGCTAGACCTTCAGTGGCACACGAGTCCTGCATTGCAATTGTAGCCCCAATGGCCTGAACTGCTGGGTTTCTTGGAAGCCTCTGGTGGGAGCTGCAGTTAGGAGATTTGCCTGTTTTAAGACAATTCCACCTGACCCAGAACTGCTTTCTAGGTGCAATATGGTGGCACTGGAAGTACTTCCAGGTCTGCTATAAAAGAAGCCACTCCACCTCACCAAGTAGTCAGGAAATGAAGAGAACAAAATTTGCCTGGAAAGGAGTGGAACAGAATATTATATGTTATGCCTGGGGTTTGGGGGTCTGAGATGCCTCCCCAAGGGTTACTGTGTGTATGCTTAATGAAATATCAAAGAATGTAATATTATACAAATATAACACAGAACTCTATCAAGAATAAAATTAATGACAAAACATACAAAATAATATTTGAAAACCAACCAAAATTTAAAAACAAAAAAAAAAAACATCTGAATCAGAGAAAGAAAGATGACAGGTTGTGACTCATCTTTATCTCACATTCTTTGACACAGATACTCATTTCTACCCATGTATTCTCTTTTGTTGAATCATCTAAGGAGTACTAAGAAGTGCATTGCTCCAGGAAGCATACATTCATACATTTACCTTGACAAGACACAAAAGGAGACTGTATTTGAAAACATTAACTAATTGAGAATAATCAATATTAGAGCATACAATTTTAGTTTTAGTCCACAAAGACCAAGAGAGGAGGTTGGGAGACATATGCTGATAGTGCATTGCTGCACCCACCACACAATGAACCACATGGATTGGGACCCGACCCAATCAGCATCACACTGGAACAGTGTGAAGTTTTTATTTTTTTTATGGTGACTGGAGTGCCAATCCTGCCAAAAAGACCAAGTCTATTAAACAATATAGGAAAGACTCCTACCCATTCAACTTTGAATAACAAATACATGAACAAAAGACATGCAGGTTAGGTCAATTGGCAATTCTAAATTGTCCCTATTGTGTGCTTGGTGTGTGGGTGTGGGTGTGTGTGTCCTGCAGTGGGTTGGCGCCCTGCCCGGGATTGGTTCCCTGCCTTGCGCCCTGTGTTGGCTGGGATTGGCTCCAGCAGACCCCCATGACCCTGTGTTCGGATTCAGCGGGTTGGAAAATGGATAGATGGATGGATGAACAAAAAAAAAACTTTCAATTTAGAACAATAGCTAAACCTGAACAATAACAGACTAAAACTGTGAGGTACAATATTTCTCAGACATGGTATTAAGGATGTCCTTTATAAAAGCATTCATGTTCTAAAACCTCTGTGTCCAAAGATGCAAAGCTTGTGGAAACTTAGCCATCAATTAAATAGTAAGTAATTCAACAAATTATTACCCACCTTGGGTTATTTTCTATTTTTATTAATAATTTCCAAACAATCTATACATTTTTTTCTCTTTTACCTTTACATAATGTCTATTTTGGTTAATACTTTATAAAGCGAACACGCCCATTATGATATGGACAGATAGAACCTTTTACAGAAGCTCTTTAAATAAATAAATATGTAAATATACTGTATATACACACACACAAAATATGTTCTGAACACACATCAGAAAGAATTAAAAGAAAGAAAATTTAAAAAGAAAGGCTGTTACTGTCACAGTGAGACATTATACAGATGTATTGCTGTTGGCATAAAGGCACCCCAGTGGTGTTTCTTGACACACTTCTGCTGAATAATTTGTTGGCTGAAGGTCCTCAGTGTTAGTGTGTCAAAGAGAGGATGCGGAGCATCACAGTTGTTCATAATGGTTTTGTTTTCATTCGCTCCTTTGCTACTACCTCCAGGGGCTGCAGAGTACATCCCATATATTTCATATTGTGATTTAATAAAATGAAAAACGCAGAGGGGGAATGTGTGATGTCCAGGTTGGCTGCAGCTGGCATACTCTACATGAACTCAGATTAGATAGTCATGACCTAAGATGGACTAGGGCGAATAAGGACATAAAAACAACAAGAGTGGTGCAAAAGGTGCTCTGTGCATTTTATTTTCTATAGCAAATCAGGTAAATAGTGCAGCACTCAATAAATAAATAAATGATGCACAATAAAAACAGTGCTCAAGTAGAAATTAAAATCAAAATAAATAATTCAATAACAGTTAAAATCAAGAATTTCAGAAACACACTCAATATCAATCTATAAAAGAATCACAAGCCTCAGTGCATCCTTCCATATCTATGTCTTCTCTGCTCACCCTTTAGGTCTTCTCAGCTAGAAAAGAAAGCACGGTCAACCTTCACTAGCTTGTGTCTGCAACTGCCATCTCTCAGCGTCGGTGGGGACCCTCGCAAAACTTACTCTCTTCTCACACTGCTGTTCTTCAATTCCCATGGGATCTCCCAGAGCAATCAGCCATCCTCCTCCACTATATTGCTCAGCAGGAACAAACCTATCCCTGGAGCATCACTGTTCCACATGGGGCTTCATTCTTGACAGTTGTGCCTCCTCTTCACTACACTGGCATTACCTCGACCCTGCATTCTTCTTTAAACTCTCATCTTCAACTTGATTCTAACTTGGTCTTTCCTTTCTTTTTATCCCTCAACCCCCCATCCATTCACCCCCATCTAACGTATTCAGGCTCCTTTTATCTTATTGTGGGTGTAGGTGCCTTGATTAGAACCCTTGGTGTGTCGATAAAGTAACTGGCTAAACTGATAGGACATGCAAGTGAATAAGCAATCAGCCAATTTCCCCATTCCACACCCCAGGGACGTACGACTTTGTAGCAGTGCATACCTGTACCCACAGAGCCTAAGCACAATATTTTTAAATTAAGAAAGCACACCACCACAAACCACTTAATGTGCTTCACCACAGAATGGGTCAATGCAAGCTAATTTGTTATGCAAATTTCTACTGTTGTTATGTTGAATCTGAGAACTGAGACTATATACATAATTTATAGGTACTAATGTCTTTCTATCCTTTCAGGAAAAAATAAAAAACTAAACTTTGTTACACTTCATTAGAATCAGTTGTGTTGTTACTGAGAAGACTAGATAACAAAATAAAGAGAGCCAGGGCATTTTCATTGCTTTGTCGTGTTTACAGGTACAATTTTTTTTTGCTAGACGTATCAACAGCATGCAGAACATGGCAAATGCTAATATCTAATCCCAGCCCAGCAATTTGTAATCTGATTCATCACAGATGTTTTATATGTGTGAATAAAGTGATTATTTAAAAATTTCTCCAGCTGGTAAAAATAACTATAAGCTGATCCATGTGACTGACATCTGGAGTTAGTCTAGAATTATAAACCTATACCTAGTCACATCATAAGCAGTTGTATGAAAGTGGTCAAAAAATCTATTATACAAATAAGCTTTAAAGAAAAATAGTAAGAGTATTAAACAGGAATTCAGGGCCCCTCATTGTCTATGAAGTGTCTGCATGTTCTCCACATTGCTGCATGTGTGGATGTTCATCCCACATCCCAAAGCTTATCTGAAGACTCCAAATTGCCCTGGTGGGAGTAGACCCTGCAATGGGCTGGTGCCCCAAACAAAGTTGGTTCCCGATGTTTTTGGTGTAGGCAACAGCTTCCCACAACCTTGAATTTCATCAGTAGTTTAGAAAAAGGATGGAAAACATCTACATCTAAAAAGTTATTTTCAATCCTACTTTTTTTGTAAAAATTGAGTTGGATAATGGATGGATGGATGGATGGATGGATGGATGGATGGATGGATGGATGGATGGATGGATGGATGGATGGATGGATGGATGATCTATTTGTATGGAATGATAACAATAAAATTAATAAAATTAAAAGAAATTGATAAATAGATATAGTGTGCTAAAATAAAGTAATCTGAAAACAAATACTATATTGAATGAAAATAAATAATAAAAATATTACCCCTCTTGATGTTCATGTTTCATAATGCAATCTATAAAGTACTGTAGTTTACCATCAGTCTTTCTTGATCAGGCAGCATTAATATAGTGAAAAAATACAAGCAAACACATACAAGCAGCATCTGATTTAGAACATTCAGTAGATTTAGGTAATGTATCATATGCTGCAGGAGATACGCTACTATAACAGTAATAAACAATAATAAAAATTAAATTTTAATACATTATATTCAGTCCTCGGGCGGCACGGTGGCGCAGTGGGTAGCGCTGCTGCCTCGCAGTTGGGAGATCTGGGGACCTGGGTTCGCTTCCCGGGTCCTCCCTGCGTGGAGTTTGAATGTTCTCCCCATGTCTGCGTGGGTTTCCTCCGGGCGCTCCGGTTTCCTCCCACAGTCCAAAGACATGCAGGTTAGGTGGATTGGCGATTCTAAATTGGCCCTAGTGTGTGCTTGGTGTGTGGGTGTGTTTGTGTGTGTCCTGCGGTGGGTTGGCACCCTGCCTGGGATTGGTTCCTGCCTTGTGCCCTGTATTGGCTGGGATTGGCTCCAGCAGACCCCCGTGACCCTGTGTTCAGATTCAGCGGGTTGGAAAATGGATGGATGGATGGATATTCAGTACTCAAGATCCTTAAATCTGTACAAACCAATCAGTAGTAAATTCTCTGAAGATATGTTCTTCAGAAAGCTGCTCGATTTAAACATAAAAAATGTCCTTCTTTATTTCACAAGATTATTTTAAATAAAGTCACTCATGTGCAGCCGTACTCTTTTCATATCTGCCTAGCAGGCATCTTCAGATCACCATGTAAATAAGCACTTCTGTCACTTTCCCACTCAAATAAAACAAAGGTGGGCAGCACACCAGAGGAGCTGCTGCTGCTGCTTGGTCCCTGCGAATTGTTGATTATGTGAAGTGACTGCATTACATTTCAACTGCTTACCTTTTTTTGCTTACTTGTGACATTTCAGTTCAGTATTTGTCACTTTAAGGATGTCAGTTACACCAACCAGCTACTAATTTTCATGCCATCCTCCTATAGCAGAAAAGAAGCAATAGAAGGAAACACGTGTGGTCAGTGTGGGAATCTATATAGCAACCCCTACTGAAGTGTTATGGAAGTGGGAAATGTCTGCTAGTGAGCTAAGTAGGGTTAATACCATAGGTCAAACAGAAAATCTTTAATGGGGATTCAAAACAGAATAAAAAGTTGGTTTTTTTTATTATTTGAAGAAAATAACATTGCATAACTTCAAGGTGAACTTATACAACAAATGATTCTTAGTCAAACTAGAAAAAAAGATCAGAAACTTAAAAAAAGAAAGCAGGAACAAAAAAAGACATAACTTAATAAAACAGAATTCAATCCCCACCCAAGAGAATGAGAAGAGAGCCAAGAGCATGGGCTAAAATAGTTATAATAAAAAAAAACAAGAGCAAATAACTTTTTTCCACAACGTAAATGCTTTTTTAAAAATTTTATTTAGTAAATCTTGCCATATTTTTAAAAAGTGTTGAACAGATTCTCTAAGTGAGAATTTGATTATTTTCAATTTCAAATAGTATAGAACATCAGCTATCCTCTGACTTATAAAGGGTGGGATGGGATCAGTGGTGTGGCTAGCTTGCTGAAGGCCCCTGTGCAACGCCCTGAGGTGGGACCCTCCTGCCTAGCATAACTGTTAGTAATTTATTCACAAATAGATCCTAGGGGCTGAATGGGCAGTGGTGTCCACGACCGCGACACTATCAGATCACACACTAGTGATAAACAAACCAGCTCTCTAAATGGAATTTGTAATACGTTTTTAATCTCTTTATTAGGGCAGCTGTAAGTTAGCAAAAATAAAATAAATTGTGGGAATAGAATGTGGGAGGTGTGGGTGGTAGTAGTAGTACATAAATACAGTATATGTAAGATGTGGATCCACTTACTTTTCCAAGACAATTTTGTGAAAGAAGCAGATTAAAATGTAACGTAAGCTAGAAAGTAGAAACTGTTCTGTGCTATAAAATGAAGCAATTTCAATTTGTAACAAATTAAAACGACAACACCGGCTGACAGGATACTACTACACAATGACCTGTTTTATACAAGTTCTAAGGAAATGGACATCATAAAGTGAGGTGTCAATGGTTCCAAGAAATTTGCCTTGTCGGTACGAAATTGCTTGGTCATATATATTTCTTGTTTGTCTTTAGTAGTTTCTTCATTTTGAACAGTTTTAGCAGATAGCACCTGATCTGAAGCCATTGTATCGCTACTTCCAGACTCAGTAGTTGCAACCATTTCACTCACTGCACTGTCTGCATAAACTGCTTGCGGCATTGCACCGATTCACCAGCATCAGCATTCTCAGTTCCTACCACCGGCACTTACTCAATTTTGAGAAGGGTAGAAATCTTGGTAAGCTTAGCGTTTTTCAATTCCTTTTGCAGGCGTGCCTTATGTTTAGTAGCACCACTCTTATAATGTTTGCCGGATCCGCTGCTACTGGCTGACATGGTGTCGGTTTGGTGAGAATATAAAAAGAGTCAAATTGTTCTAATATTCTGCATTCGTTGACTAACAGGGACCATAACTTAACAACAGAATTGCTATGATTTACCATTTACGAGTTCGAATTTTGAAAACTGTTGACATCAAATCAAAGTGCAAAAGTAACAATTATTTACGATAATAATGTATTTTTACATTATTCACGTGATGTCCTTCAAAACTTCTTCCATTCATGTCCGCTATGGCATGCCAAAGGTCACCAAGTTGGGGAATATGCACTTCTCTGTAAGGCAGACTAGGACTTGTTGTGCCTCCGGTTAGGCTCTGAGCCTCCGAACTCCTGAAGTCTAAATTTGTGTAAACTGTAGGCCTGCCAAATACATAATATCACCATGGATTGAATTGGACTTGCCTGGCGATGGTGCAAACAAGTGAATTATTAACACAATGAACCGTGCAAGTGATTTCATTTTTTTAAATCTGTACAGCCCCCCAAGCTCATAGGCCCTTGTGCTTTACACAATCTGCACAATCCATTGCTACGCCATAGGGCGGGATTCTTCCAGTTAAGCAAGATAAGTCTATGTACTAGTAGTGTCATATCGGCAATTACAACCAATTTGTCCTTATCCACTTTAAGCCCATCTAAGAGTACACCAAACACAGCTATTAAGAACAAGAACATCATTACTAGTTAAAAACTGACTTAAAAACTAAACTGTATTCATAGGAAAATGAATGAAAATGACAAAAGAAAAAAGACAATTTTTTTTTATGTAGAGCGCCATCTTTTGCATATGCATTCCAAAATAGTTATCAAATGCCTCAGGTGAACTGTTATCTTGTCCAGGATTTTTGTATAATGCTGCCTGGATAAGCTCCAACTGTCCGTGCTCTTGAACTGGATTCAGCAGGCATTTACTGTAAATGTTGTGTAATATTACATTATGAAATATATCAAAAAGTTCCAGATACATTTAGAACTGAATAGCTTTTACAATTTGAAAATTCAGAATGTATGATATTTTATGTGATGTCTACATTCTTTACATTGGCAACTGTGTACTTCAATACTTGCACTCTCAGATATTTGAAACTGAAGGGCTTTGGCGAATTTATATGACTCATGTTCTCTTTGTAATTTTTTACATGCAAAATAAGCTTACAAAAAAACTGGTGCCAAGAAATATTTTACCAGCATCTATCTATCTATATAAAATTGTAAGGGGTGTCTGCTTGTCTCACAAAAACTTATGTACCCCTGGCCTTTGGAGCCATGACACACACAACACGACCCATGATTTGGGCATCTGGCTCATGGCAATACCAAACTTTGGCTTCAGCTCCTTCCCACAGCCACAGAAGACAGAACAGCATGCATCCCCAGACAGGAAGCACACACCTGTGCACAAACAGGACAGAGGCATGTTCACAGATTGAACAAAGCTCCGCTCATCAATGCCAGGAAAGCCCAGCTCTGTGTACCTTGCCAAACAGCTGACACCACAAGAATGATCGACCGATCACAATGCTGATCTGACACAAATGTGACTCATGAATTGAAGGAATGGGCCTTTTAATCAAATGGAATTGATTAAAGTATTCCACATGATATGCATGCACCCTCTGCACTATTGGCAGGAAAGGCTAATGGAGCTCAGCATGTCACATTGCTCACACAAAAACAAGCTTGGCAACAGAACACGTTTACAGTAATCTTGGTGGAATGACCGGAAGTGCTGGCTTCATTTAAAGTAGACATTATGCTGCCTCATATTCATAGAAATTATCTGATATTATTAAGGGTTTTATTGTTCCTGGAAACAACATCACAGCATTTGTTCCCCTTGAAATGAACCCTGAGCATTTCTCAGGCTCAGAATTATGTGTAAAGAAGGTTAACCCCGAACATCATTTGAGATATAGCTGTTAAAATCCACTATACGGCATTAAACGTGAATAATGCTTGGGATAGTATTCTGATGCCATCTAGTGGATAAAATAACATTATGCTGCAAAAAAAGTCATGAATACAAGGTGTGTTCAATATCTACCTGACTATGAAAAAATCAAAACTCACCTCATTACTTTTCAATGTAATTCTCTTTGACATTAACCATTTGGTCCACTTTGCCTCCAGTGGTTTAAATCCTCTGGAGTAGAATATTCATCTTGGTCCTCCAGATAACCTGTTACTGCCCCCTTTAGGTCATTCATAATATGAAATTGCCATCCACATAGAAATATCTTTAGGTCTCAAAAGAAAAAAGAATCACTAGGGATTAGATATGGACTGAACAGTGGATGGTTAAGCTCTATGAAACCACATTCCTTGATAGTAGCCTTCAGTTTATGGAATTCATGGCATGCTGCATTGTTGTTAAGCAGCAATACACCCACTGACAGTTTTCTATGACATTTCTGTTTGATGGCGTAATGTAATGACTTCATTGTGGAAGACTAGGTTTCTCCAGTGGTGCTTGGCTTAAGTAACATGAATTTCCACAGCAGAACATTCTTTTTGTCTTTTTATTGATCCCATAACTTTTCAGGCAAGCTGCTGCACGTAAAATGTCTTGGGGGTCAGGAACCCCTTATGCTTCTATTGCATGGACTCTTATTTGGCTTGAGGGGCATGGTGGTGGATCCACATTTCAGCCCTAGAAACAATCTCTGAGGGAAAAACTCAGTGGGATTTTCTTTAAGAAGGCCCAAGTTCAAGTGACTGAATTCCTGGCGACATGTTTTCTGATTCAGTGTCAGCATATGGGGAACTCATCAGGAATTGACTTTAACATTATCAAATAACTTGGATGATTTTGGAAACTGTGCTAGCTGAAATGTCTAGTTTATGGTCCATAACATTAACCTTAACATAACAATCTTCCATAATCATAGTCTCCACTTTTTGGCATATTTCTTGTGAAGATGCCTCCACAGGACATCCAATGAGGGTGTCACCTTCTATCGACTCCTAACCCCATTTAAATTGTTTGGCCGAAAACTTCACCTTGTAGTATGAAGGTGCATCATCACCATACACAGCATTCAACCTCTCGTGGATTTCATTTGGATCCTTCCTTTCCTTTTTAAAGACTTCAGTGACAGAACAATGCTCCCAATCTGTCAATTTCTTTTCAGACTTCCAGGTAAATGTGTTTGCAAGCCTCTTTCCTCATGGCTTGCTTAAAAATGCCTCAAACTGAATGGGTGGCATGTCAAGGTATGTCCTGATTTCCAGTGACAAGTTCAGATATGTAACACAGATATGTGATACTCAGGTAGATAAATTATTGAACATTCTTTGTATTTCCCTGTATTTTGTCACTCTATACTAACTCATCTGTACTCCTAGGTGGGGCAGAGCCTTCAACCAACACAAAAAGGCTTGTAGATGAAAAGCTGTAAAAACAGTTTTAGAACAAAAAACTGAAACATTAGTTGAATCAACAATAGTAATGTCAATGAGAGTTGATTATTAGATGGTTAGTGACGGATAGTGAAACTAATGCCTGTGGTACAGTATTGACCAAACTGCTATGCTATGCCTAGTCAATTCGGTTGCCTGAAAGTTTACCATGTTGCAAGAAGATTGCCTTCAAGTGGAAGGATAAGAAAGATGTTAGCCCCCTAAGCACTGTTCACAATGCAGCAATTGTCAAAGTTCATGTCAAGGGAAATATGGAAGTCACTAACCCCTGCACTGTGGTAGCCTACAATAACAGAATGGGCACATAGAATCAGGCACTGACATTGTACTCTCCCATACACAAGCAACAGTATTCAAAGAAAAGTGCACAAAGATACACGCTTCTAATGTCCTGGTTGCAACATCAGACTATGCATTGGTGACTAAATCTACATCAGTACAGCACTGGACACTAGACATACCTTTCCTACTGTAATTATGTTGACATTTTGGTATTTATATATTTCTGCTACACAACATTTTTTCTTGTTGAAAAAAGTTTTTGACTTGTTTATTTCCAAGTGTAAACATCATGGTAAAGAGGTGAACTTGTGCTCGATTAGTAAACAGTAAGCCACATAAAATGTAGAGGTATCTACAATATAGTAGGGGAGTAGCATAGAACATCACTAATAGCAGTATTCGGAACTGTTATAAATGCGACTGATTTATTCAAAGCGTGGTAAAAATCTTGGTGGCAAAGCCTAAAAGTAGTTCTGACTTATACAGTGAATTTGAATAAATACCAATAAAAAAATGAAATCACCAGTCTTTAACTCACTGAAAAGTGTTGTCTTCCATTAGTGTCTTTCATATCATGTTCTTAAAAACAGCATATACATGAGTAATAGAAAAAAAATTGTGGTTAACTCTAAGTTCTGTTTGTGCTTTTCTTATTTCAAAAAGTGGTTGTTGATTCATATTACAAAGCAAATGGAAACATGCAGGTGGACATCACTATGTGTTGACTTTTTCTGAAATGGAAGGCTGTGTATTTCACATTAATTTACACACATGTGATGTACACATTAAAATAAAGTTCATGCTTGACCAACTGCTTGAATGTCACTATGCAAATCATATCAAATATATCATCATAATAGGTAGTGATAGGCAACACTGCATAAACCTATTTTGGAAATGTATATCTCTCAGAAATTGGTCCAGATAAAAATAAATTGTGGAGAGTGTCTTTTATAAATGCAGCTTGGTTAGACGCAACCCACCATGAGTCAAAAAGAAGTATTTGTGCACTGCGATTCAAAGGGAGTGTGAAGGTTGCCATCAGGAGATGCTGGAACCTAGGTCACCCTATCCAGGGTGCCACCACCTTGTTTGTGAGCAGAATGTAGTAAGGACTTTGTTAGGGTGTAGAAATGTCAGACTCACATCAAAGTCAAAATGCCCAGTCACTCTGATGAGATTATTTAAATGGTGTTCTGTTGCTGAGATTGTTTTCATGTCAGAGCTGTGGTGTGATCAGTCAGCCATAGCCTGCAGGTCAGCAGTTTGGCAAGTTGCGAGCTGGTGGCCCTTTTCTGTCAGTGGTATGGGGGGTGTGCATATTGTTTGGAAGACATATCGCAGCCCACACCTTCAATTCATTTGTCACATTTGTGTCAGACCAGCAGTGCAATTGGTAACCTATACTTGTAGAGTCAGCTATGTGGTAAGGCATACAGGACTGAGCTTTCCTGGCAGTGATGTGGCTGGGTTTAATTTGTGCACATGCATCCTTTCAGTTTGTACAAGGCACAAGATGTATATATATATATTGTGGGAGATGGCTGGCTGTTCATCCCGGCCAATACCCCCAGGCCGCTAGATGGAGCCCTCCCTGTAGCATGGAAGTGCCCCGAAGACCAGCAGGGACTTATGGACAATGGAGTTTTTATTCCCAACCCTGCTGGACACTGTGGGGCCCACCAGAGGACGTTGCAGGGAGGCTCAAGGACTTATACGTGCCCTATAACCCGGAAGCACGTCATAATCATATGACCAGAGGGAACGACGTGTTTCCGGGTTGAAGAGAAGGACTTTTTATCTGACCCGGAAGTGATAAGAAATCACATGGACTGTGGGATGGGAAACACTTCTGGGTCAGGGAATATAAAGGACTCTGGGAAAGCCCAGTACACTGAGCTGAGCTGGGAGGTAGGGTGGCGAAGTGTCTGGGAGTGGAGGATTGTTAGTGATTATTGAATATTGTACTTGTATGTGTAGTGTGAAGTGGAGGGTGCTTTATGCACAGTATTATCATAAAATAAATAATACTTATAGTTTTACCTGGTGTTTGGAGTGGCACCTGAGGGTTCAAGGGAGCACTAATACGCTCTACTGCTACAATATATACTGTAGATAGATAGATAGATAGATAGATAGATAGATAGATAGATAGATAGATAGATAGATAGATAGATAGATAGATAGATAGATAGATAGATAGATAGATAGATAGATGGTACACTGTTGTTATGATAGCAACAACATTACAAAAATTACTTTTTGACTATGTAATGTATTTTTTCTGGTTACTTTATAAAATATGGTCCTTTTTGGTTACTGGAATCTTAACCTTCCTTCAGAAACTGACAAACAGGACACAAATTAAAAAAAAAAATTTTGGTATCATGCCAATTAATGTCAAACAGGTTGTATATACTTACATTTCTGACATTCATGTTTTCTTTTTTTAATTCTAGTTCAATTTCGTCAAGTGGCATGATAACTACTCCTTTTCATTTGGTGTAAAAAAGTTCTATTATTGAAATCAATAACCAAAGCCTGTCATAAGTGTCAGAAAAAATTGCGTGGATTTCTGGTTAATGACTCCTAACTTTCATTATAAAGTGTTAGGTTTGGATTTTCACTTGGATTTGTTCGCTATCAGGTTTGTCTTTCAGGCAAACCTTTTCGTTTTCTTTTTCCCATGCCTTTATTCTCCTTACAGAATTTTGTTGAGTACATTTTAAAAGAATTAAGGAAGCTTTATTATGATTTCCTTGGCCAATGGTTTCAGCAGTTTTTCATTTAACCTTTTGTGAACATGTTTTTGCTTTAAAACCTTTGCCCCAGTTTTTGACCTGTGCAGACTAGGTCTGAGCCAATGGTTGATGACACCATCCATCCCTGATTGGCTGGGCACATCGGTGATGTAAGTAAATATCGTGGATTGGCTCCAACCATTGGCAGAAATTTCCACAAAACCCCAAACTGCACACATTCACAGCAGAAGGTATGTGAGATTCATGACTTTATGTGTTGTTTAGTAGAGCATTCTAGCTGAGGGAAGGCAGCCTGATCACAGATTTCGAGGGCCTAGGATTTCTTGCATTGCTCTTTAAGGTAGCTCATTATCCTTAACATGTTCACTCACTGTGGCTGCACAAGTTGGACTTCTTTTGAGAATTTGGCTGGTTTGCTCACTTTAAAGAGTCTCCTGAATATGCAACATACAATATTTTTCATTCATCATCCATTTTCCTAACCTACTTATATTGGGCAGGGTCAAGGGTTAGCTGAAGCCTGTTTTTGTGGTGTTATATGTTACATAACCTATGCAATGAGATTCAGATGCCAGACAAGGAAAGTGGCAGCATGGTGATGCTTGTTTGGTGTTGAGGGTAGTGCTTGAAGTGGGCCGATAGCAGCTGTGCTCAATGCTTCATGGGGATCCTTCCTTTCTTCAATACCTTATACAAATATACATGCACACTGCCCTCCAAGAGGGAGCCCAACTGCCCTGTCATGTAAAAGTGATACCGACTTGGGAGGTTCTACTTCAAGCACTGCTTGCATGCACATTGTATATTGCAAGCTCACAATACTAATCATGACCTGGCATTATACACTGTCATTTTGCATGTATGATAAGAAAAGACAAAATATGCACTATAGCCAAGGCATAACAAAACAACAAAGTACAATTTTGTGCTGAGTCACTTTTTTATTAAGAAGATGGATGAAAAAGAACAACTGAGGCTGCCATGTTTGTTGTGAGTAAAAGTAACTAGTAGCTTGAGGTTTCCTGTTTGTAGACATTTATTCAAAAATTTTTATGAGGCAGACCTAATTATATAGTTTTGTGCCAATATGGCCCAGTGATTTGTATCAATTTAATCAGCTTTGAATCATTGTAATAATGTGAATGATTACCGCTATGTGTGGTGAGGTGCAGCAGTCTGTGAGACAGCAAAACTAACTCCTGCATACCGAGCACCATTCCCTGCCCACCATTCCCCCACCAACTTGTGTAGACCCTTTCTGTGGTACATGGGTAAAGTAGAGAATTATTTGTAATCCACTAACATCTCTCCAACCATACACCAGCCACAATGGTATGGAACATCGTCAATATCTAGAAATGATGATGTGGTAATGCAAACTTTTAAACCAGTGAACAACCCTACTGCAGACCATAACCCTGCAACTAGATCTTGTGGTGAGGCTGTTTCGGGGTGTAGAGACAAACACTTCAGGTCCTAAACCATTTGGGAGTGCGGGACTGACTTTAATTTTTGAGGCCTCTCACATTTTTGGATATTTTAGAAAAGCAGTAATCATAGCAACTTATTAGTTTGATCTTCTTGGGTGAGAGGTTTTGCAGTTCTCTTCCATAAAGTATAGGTCTAGGGTGTTTTTTTGAGTTTTAGAATAAGGTCTGTTTGAGGATTTCAGGCCTTTTACTGCGTTTACAACTTTTTATACATACATGTTATATGTTTTATACACATACATGTCATATTATATGTTACATACATACATGCAAAAGTTCGCTGACGACACTGCTATCATGGGCTGCATCAGGAGTGGGAAGGAGGAGGAGTATAGGAACCTAATCAATGACTTTGTTAAATGGTGTGACTCAAATTACCTACACCTGAACACCAGCAAAACCAAGGAGCTGGTGGTGGATTTTAGGAGACCCAGGCCCCTCCTGGACCCCGTGATCATCAGAGGTGACTGTGTGCAGAGGGTGCAGACATATAAATACCTGGGAGTGCAGCTGGATGATAAATTGGACTGAACTGCCAATACTGATTCTCTGTGCAAGAGAGGACAGAGCCGACTATACTTCCTTAGAAGGCTGGCGTCTTTCAACATCTGCAATAAGATGCTGCAGATGCTCTATCAGACGGTTGTGGCGAGCACCCTCTTCTACGCGGTGTTGTGCTGGGGAGGCAGCATAAAGAACAAGGACGCCTCACGCCTGGACAAACTGGTGAGGAAGGCAGGCTCTATTGTAGGCATGGAGCTGGACAGTTTGACATCTGTGGCAGATCGACGGGTGCTCAGCAGGCTCCTGTCAATCATGAAGAATCCACTGCATCCACTAAACAGTATCATCTCCAGACAGAAGAGCAGCTTCAGCAACAGACTGCTGTCACTGTCCTGCTCCACTGACAGACTGAGGAGATCGTTCCTCCCCCACACTATGCGACTCTTCAATTCCACCCTGGGGGGTAAAGGTTAACATTATACAAAGTTATTGTCTGTTATACCTGCATTTTTATCACTCTTTAATTTAATATTGTTTATTTATCAGTATGCTGTTGCTGGAGTATGTGAATTTCTCCTTGGGATTAATAAAGTATCTATCTATCTATCTATCTATCTATCTATCTATCTATCTATCTATCTATCTATCTATCTATCTATCTATCTATCTATCTATCTATCTATCTATCTATCTATCTATCTATCTATCTATCTATCTATCTATCTATCTATCTATCTATCTATCTGCACATAATTTACAAACAAAAAAACTGGAATGGAAATTGCATTCACTAAGGTGCAGATAATTATCCCATTGATGCTAACCCTTACTCAATAAGATATTCATCTGCATCCCCAGCTTCAGGAACTCCATCAAAATGATCAAAGTATTTGAATGCCCTTATCGTACTCTAGCCCTGCTCACACTTGTCATCACTTCTGTCTTTCTTCTGTTCCTCTCACCTCTTCTCTCAATCTTGTTGACACTTCCTTCACACCTCCAGGTGAATCACTCTCATTCAGTGGAAATTCAAAAGAGAGTGCTGTTAGGTGGAGTGTAAATGGAAAAAAACTAAATTAACAACCCAGATTGAAATACATAAGATTCAGATTATCAAATACCATATTGTAATGTGATCTGAAAGAGAGTCCTAATTCTGCAAAATGATAAATGATAGTGGTCCTAAATCTGAGAATATTATTTTCAGCTACTTATCTCTGCTTGAACCTGGCTCATTCAATGACATGGATACTCAAACCACCAATGGCTAAATGGGAGTCTTTTGCAGCATTTATTTTAGATGAAATAAGTAATATAAAATGTAGCATAATATCTCAAAAACAAACCTACATAGATCAGAACATAGTGAACACAGTTAATTAAATGTCTTTACTAACATAAGCCAACCTGACATTCATAAAATAATTACTTAATTCATACTGTCCTCATGCATCCTTGACCCAGTTCCTACAGTCAATTTAAAGAACTCCGACTTGCTAAGGGACAGTGTACTGAACATGGTTAACAGTCTACTAGACTCATTTTTCCAGATTCCTTAAAAACAGCAATAGCTAAGTAATTTCTTAAGAAAATAATCCACAGTGTGCTTGCAAGCTGCCGTTTTTGATTAAAATTGTAGAAAAAGTAGTCCTTGAACAGTTAAGTGATTACTTGAATACAAATTCTATTCTGGGTAGGTTTCTGTAAGTTTTAAAATCAATTCATAGTATAGAAACAACTTTAGTTAAATAGTTAACAACGAACAGTTTAAAGCTAGCATAAATATAAATTCTTGTACTGTATTATTGGATCTGACTGTAGCATTTGATACCATTGTTCACAGCACTGTTATTAACTACCTTGAATGAGTTTTTTTTTATTTTCACTCATATAAAACAGGAGATCCATGAAGTTATGTGAGCTGTGTCAAAGTGATCTATTTTAAGAATTTTATTATTTTCAAACGGCTTTAGGTCTGAAGACATTGAAACATATATTAATTTAGTTATGTAGACGACAGAAAACGGATTTTTTAATCAATAATGTCAGCTGACCCTGACGCTTTATAATCCATGGTTTTACTAGTATTATGGAATGGATGAGTAGTAAAATAAACAAGGAAAAAAACAGAAGTTTTAATTATTGGAAGCAAAGCAAAAATTGAAGATCTTTGAAATAAACTAGATTATCTGTCTTAAAAAATAAAACTAGAGGTAAAGAATCTAGGTGTCATTATGGGTTCAAAGCTACATTTTAAAGCACAAGTTAGACACATTAATATGACGGTGTCCTTTTATTTGAGAACTATAGCAAGAGTTAGACTGTTTTATATTACTGCAAGATTTCAAAAGATAATGTTTATGCTTTTATCTGTCTAGATTACAGCAATTCACTGTTATCAGGACTACCAAAAAAAGGTATAACTCAGGTGCTTGCTATCCAGAATCCCACATCAAGAATGTCAAATGAAAAAAAGAAAATATGAACATATTACAACAGTCTTAGCGTGATTACACTGGCTTCCGGTGTCCTTTTAAAATACTCCCAATTGTATACAAGGCTCTTATATCTTGGAGTGTCTGTCCCACTTTTGGTCTGCCAAAGGATGTAATAATGCCAGCCCACATGGACAGAATAAAAAAGGACCAGAGGTGTTTATAAAGACACAAAGGTGTATCTAGAAAGTCAGAATAACATGGCAGCAAACTTAGACATGTTGGCCTAAACTCAAAACAACAGAGCCTTCATCTCTCACTAACCAAAACGTCACATTAGGTTTGGGTGATATGACAAAAAAATTGTATGACAATTTTTTTCATATCAGTTGATAGCGATGGATACCCACCTTAAAAAAAAGAATAAGCATCTGAGTATCTGTCCAGTTGCTATGTCTGTCATTCCAACAGACAGTCATTTTTAGTAAGAAAAAGCATTGCATTTATCATCCCAATAGATGGAACATGACAAACGTTAACACTGCTTTTACAAATCCCATACCACAACTAGATTAGATTAGATTACTTATTTATAAAAGCACATTTACAACAACAGAGGTTGCACCAAAGTGCTGAACAAAAAAAAACATTAAAATAAACCTAATACAAACAATCATGCAAAAGCAGATTAATAAAACAACCAAGTGTAACATCCACCACAATCAAATCATACAGAATGAAAGACAGAAGAAAACAAGTAGGTCTTAAGCCGACTTTTAAAAACCTCGATCGAGAATGAAGACCTGATGTGCAGAAGCAAGTCATTCCAAAGCCTAGGAGCAACAACTAAAAAAGCTCTGTCTCCCCTAGACTTCAGCCGAGATCTTGGTACTACAAGAAGCAGTCGTCCAGATGACCTCAGTGCTCTTGGTGGCACATAGGGGTGAAGGAGGTCACAGATATATTTTGGAGCAAGACCACACAAGGCTTTAAAAACAAACAGCAAGATTTTAAAATCAATGCAACACCTCACCGGTAGCCACTGGAGAGCGGCTAAAATGGGGGAGATGTGATCCTGTTTTCTCGACCCAATCAAAAATCTAGCTGCCGCGTTCTGAACCAACTGAGGGCTATGTGAATTGTTTATATTTCAGTGTGTCTTAGATGGATAGCACAGTTAGTTAACAGTTATTTATTCATTCCAAGGCTTTTCCATTAGGATTGCCTATTAGAATCTGAACATGAAAATGACCACAAATTAAAGGAACTACAAATGTGAACCAATGTTTAATTATTAAATTACTAGTCATTAAGCCCGTTACAATAACGGCGCTAGAACAGTAGTGCATAAATATTAGTAGGAACAGTCTATATTAAATGGCAAGGAACTTTGACCTCATTCTTTTTGTTGGTCGTATTTTTCTTTGTCTTTCAGCCTTTCTTTTGTTGATGTTTACTTGCTGAACTGACTGTTCTTTGTGGGCTGCCATCGTGTACTGTGTGTCTTTAATTTTCTGTGACAGTAATACTGTCTTGTACGTCTGCTGGCTTGTATGTCCGTAATATACAGTACCTTTAATTTTCTCTGGCGGTAATACAGGCGTGCGCGTCGGTAATATGCCTTTAATTTTCTCTGACAGTCATTGTGGCTTGTATGTGGCTATAATATGCGTCACTATATTGTGTACCTTTAATTTCCTCTCGCAGTAATACTGGTTTGTATTTCCGTAAATCGCCAGTAACTTTCTCTGACATTAATATCACGCATCGCACCGTGCCCTGCACATGCGCAGTTCACCAGAAGACATACACACATGGACACCTGGATGCACACAGGGATTTTATTAAAGAGGATACAAAAAAAACTCCATAAAATCTTACATCTTGACAACATAAATACTAACAGCTTCCAACCATTACAAGATACTAAAACATATGCTTACACAGACTTGGATACCTAAAGTCTCTGTGCATAGTTAAGTTTAATATACATTATTTTTCAAGCTTGTTTTCAAATCAAAGTGTCAGTTAAAGATCAACAAACAAACTGACAAAAAACTTTTCTGCAGACAGAGTATGAGTAAAACACAAAGTAAACTTGGAATATAATCAGACCTTAGCACACATATATAAATTCAAGTTAAAAACAAAGAGAATTTTTGGTCATCCCAGATTGTAAAACAGTCAAGTAAATAATTAACTTCTGGCATCATATACTTTAAACTGCAAATTAAAATAACCATGCATTTGTAAACAAATATCAAGCACTAAAATTTGCTCTTGGATAATAATGTCAGTATACTGTACACATGCATTTTCCTACATGTTTCAGGCAAGAAAGACAAGCCTGTCTACTCTTTCAGAGGCTTACTCTAGTAAATGCCAACAGTAGAGTTTGTTGCTGGCCTTTTTCAGTGACTTGCTTGCTGCTAGTTCCTGAGGACAGGTTTGACATTGCTGATCTCTGTGACTGTAAGTGCTTGAATTCTGTATGTTCTATTGGATAGTAATGCTTCAGGTAGTAAAATAAGTTTTATTTGGCACACATTTTTGGCAAACTTTACAATACACAGCACCATTCTGTCGAGTGTCAGAATTTAAATAGCCAAAGGACCACCACAGTACAGATGCCTTTTTGCTTTGTTTATCCACGATATCTTCTTTTTTAAAAAAGATTTTATGGCTGCTGAGCTGCCACTTCCTTTACTGACACTTAAAGATTCCGCTGAATCAACTTTCATCCCTTCCACGACTCTAGTGTATCTGCTATCTGAAACAACCTTACTGTGGCTTTTCTTTTTGTACTTGCTGTCCATTTAAAAAGAGTACCATTTGATTAGTTGGAACTGCACTCAATTGTTTGTAATCAATCAATGCTCCTTATCAAAGTTTATTGAAGTTTCTTAATTTAATTTTATTTAAATTTTACGCATTGACAAATACATGTGTCATTTATATCACCAGCCCTACTTCTCACAGAAAACAAAATTTGCATTTTTGTTTATATCAATATCTTTAGCATTTTTGTTTGCATCCACAACTTTGGACAAACCAGAAGTGTCCAACACTGATCATTATACAGTTTGACCCTAGACATCATGTGATGTGCACCTGAAGACATTCCACGTGGCAATGAAATAGCAACTTCTAACAAAATATCCACAAAAAATTCACATAGTTCAAGATGACATCACAGGAAGGTGCACAAATATTTTAACAGCTTTAAAACAAAATTAATCATAAAAATAAAAAGAACATTTAGATTCAGCACCATAAAAGCACCAGAATTCAAAATAATGCTAAGAAATATGAAAAGATGATAAAGCCAGTATTTCTAATAGTAATCTTAGATATGCTTAATATTCCAAAAGTGACGGATTAAACGGGTGATGCCATCTTTTTCTTTAGTCCACCAAAACTCTTCAATATATTTGCTTTTGAAGGAATGCCAGAACAGTATTATTAAACACTTTAAAAAAACATCATTTTATTTTGTCTTTTTCCAAATTTATTTTTTTTCCCTTCACAGAGAATGTGTGTCTGTGTGTGGTGGTGATTGGGTTTTAATTTAATGTGCTTTTTGTTTTGTTTTTTTATAGACAAGTCACTGATCACTGCTTTTGTGTTTTCTTTTTTCAGTATTCAGTGGTGGCGCTCTGCACCACTGCCACCTGATCAAAGCACATTACAGCCACCTGTGATGCTGGAAAGAATGAAGAAATGTACATAAATCTCTTCCCATATTGTTGTAACCGGTATAATCATTGACATATTTCCGTCTGTTTGTTAGGACACCTAGAGGCATCTAGGGGGTCTTTTAGCCTTGGAAATCCTAGAGATTAATTTTTTCATATTGTCCTTACCAGCTGGTATTCGGTTTCCTCCTTTCCTCTGACCGTTTCATTTGTTCATTAAGCCTACCTTTCACTGCCTCAACACAAACTTAAATAACCATTAACAGAAAAATACTCTAGCTTTTTACTTTTTTTGTAAACCTTTGGATGTATGTATTATTAAAGAGTGCTTGGAACAACTTGTGTATGAAAATGTGCTATATAAATGTTGTAGTTCTCTCGGCACAAGACAATCACTTTGAACTTGCATAGCAGACATCAACAATCAGGCAACTGGCCCTAGTTAAGGTAAGGAAAATGTATAGTTTTTTGTGTTATTTTTTGTTTTCATATAAATACATTGTAAATGAGTACAATGATCAAACTGAATATAGAACAAGACATTCAGATTGCCTTGCTTCATTTTATTCATTTAGAAAAGCACTTTCCCCTGTGACTGATAGAGCATGCAGAGATGATCTCCAGTAGACAAACAAAATATAATCACAAATGTTAAAATCTTTGACCCTGAGCATTCTACTATCACAGATGTACTACAGGATGTCGTTTTGAAAGGTCTCTTCTTTCACAAAGAAATGCCAAATATTTAGTTAGTTTAGAAAATATGCATACTTCTTGGCTGAAGCATTACCAGATGTGCTCTCGGTCACAGAATAAACAGGCTATCTTCCTCCTTTATCTGGAATTGGCCCAAGCTTCCTTATTTTTCTTCTAATTGCAGTTCCCAGTGAACCAGCTCACAGAGTTTGGGCTTTTTGTGGAATCCTTTTGCCTGGCAACAATCAGTTTACACCTAATATCCAATTTTTCTGATCTAATCCAGTATAAGAAGGGAAGCATTCTTGATTGGCATTGTTTGATTATGCATTTCACATTTGGCAGTCTTTTGTGTTATTGTTAAAATTTCACATGTTTATTGTAGATACTAGTGTTTTTGTCCCAGCCTATCATACTACTATTTTTTGTTTCTCCTCAGGAGTCCCCATTACAATTTTTAAAGAAAATGAAATTCATCATTCCAGCAATCTATGAGCATTGTTATATAAAATCTGGTGGTGATTCATTTTCATAAAAGACTCAACGAGTAATGGATTGTGTCCTCATGGGTGCCACTCTTGCAGTAGCTGAACCAAAAAAAATGCCCAAGAAATCAAATTCTTGAAGAAAAGAAAGGATTTATTACAATGAAAAGGTAAACAACTCAGAAAAGCTTTTGAAGAAAAAAAAAACAACAATAAAGGTCAGCTCCAGGCACACTGCCTATTGTACCCAAGTGCTTATGGAGTTTTTTAGTTAATATATAATAATATTTTAAAATAAATTACAAGTATATACAATATATATGAAGCTATAACAAAATTAATTATTAAACATAAGAAAAGGATTTGAATGCAACTCGAGGGTTAACTAAATATAACTTAAATCTTAAGCACATGAAGTCTCTACTTGTCTTAGAGAAGCAATCAATGTAATGCAATAATGTTATAATAATGTAATAATGTTAGAATGAAATAAATGAGTAACAAACACCCCTCCAGAAAGTGGGGATAAACTGAAAACAAAAAAACAAAAGTATAAATTCTTTGTTTGGAAATAGCCAGTATTATTAATTATAATTTTAAGTATATTCCCAAGTCTAATATATTGGCAGTAACATAGGGAATAAAGCACTTTAAAAAGTCATACATTTAACATCTGTTACTTTAATTCTGGCAAATACTGTGCAATAAAAACATCAACAGGAAGTCTTTGAAAAACAGAGTTGTACCTACTGTATAGTCATATAATAAGCATATTAGCACAATCTGTCACCATTTTCAGTTACCGTCTGTGTTCATAGACAGACTAGGACTGTTTTAGGGAGTGAATTGTTGATACCCCTTGATTTTTTTTTAAAATTGCATACAAATGAATAACAATACAACCTTTAAGAAATCATTTTCTATTCTATATAGAATTGCATTTTATTGTTCTCACCTTTTTCATATGTGATGTGAATGTTAATGTCAGAAATGTGCCCAGAGACATTCACATCACCCTACCTCACCATACCCTACCTTTTCCTTCTGTGTAGGAAAAGCCAAGCCGTTGGATGGTCTGTCCTATAAATTGTAGTTGACAGACCCAGACTAGTTCATTAAAATTTATTTGTAATTGTTACTTTTTTGGTAAAATGTGCATAAAATTATGGTTTGATATTATTTAAATTTCATGTAATTTTGTTGATGCCATCACAACACCATTTAGTGCACACGTTTTTTCAAGATAGACACCATTTTGTGATGTTTTCATCCTGTGCACTACCATATCGTTGTTTGCAATGTGTCTTTATTATTCATGCTGTTAGACTTCGGGCATGTGTGTGACATCATCATCATTATGCTATTTCAGATGGTAGTGCGCATCACATTTGATGCATATATTTTGGTTTTGGGGGAAAAATGTTCAGTTCGGACACTTGCATGTTTCAACAACAACTCTTTTGTTGACAACTCTGATTCTTTATCTCCTATCAATTCTTTTTAGTTATTCTGCTCTATAATATGGATGAACAAGAACTGAAAAGAAAACCATGTACAGGTAAAAAAAATTATTTAAGTCCAAAATAATAATAATAATAAGGTCAAAATGTCAAGCAAAGGTCAAGTTCCTGAAAAGGAATGCAGGATAAAAGTTATGGTATCCAAAAACATAACACCAAAAACACTAAACACTAAGCTTAGTAATAAAAACTCGACTTAAAGCTTTCACAAAGGCAAAATGAACAATACTAGAGTGAACCAATCCATTCAGGCTCCTTTCTTATCCTTTGACCATCCCAATTGTGACCCTGCTAGTCAACAGACACTGACAGCAGGAGTCATGGACAAAGTGCAAGCAAATGGAAATATCAGAGATGAGGCTTAGACCCCACCTAGACAGTAAACACTATTGGAGCCTCAAATCTAAACAGTGTTCCACAAAGAAGAAGCCAAACCCTAAAAGAGCAGTGGATCAGTCACTTTAGAATAATGAATAAACTAACATCAGAAGATACCACATGTCTGATATGATTTATGTGATGTAAGCAACAATACATAGTCACGGATGTTAGGATTTGTACATTTTTCTATCAGTGGTATTTTGAGAATGCTTCACAATTTGAGAGGAAGCTAGAGCAGCTAGAATTAATGTTTTCATTGCATCTGATCCAAGGTAGAACTGTGGCAGCCACATGTTTTGCTAGCTTTAACCTATAATGTTTCACAGGAACACCATTAAAAAAGCAAAAGCATTAATACCATCAGTGTGCAATAAAAATATTAGAGAAATGTTAGGATCAGATACAGTAAATGTTTTGTAGTCAAAAGAAAAATGTTTTTACTGCAACAAAGGTATAAAATTCAAATATGATGAGTTTGACTTTAAGCCAGGTGGCAGATGGAAGTGGAACTGGCAGGATCCAACCTCCTCAACTGAGCAATCCATGACAGAGTGTATTTATCTTCAACTGCTGGAAATTACTTGACATCCATGCATTGGAGTCAAAAGGGCAAACAATGAGTTTGTATATATCCTATCCAAAATCCAGAGTGATCTTGAAATAAATCAAGGCATTATTAGACTATTGGAACATAATGATGTGTTGGTGATCCAACAATTTCATTCGTGACAAGTAAATTCTAAAGGAACGTGGATCAAGCACTTTATGGGTCAAAGAGGCTGTGTGAGTAAAGATAACTGACTATACAAAATGGTAGCATTAGTTTGCACATCCAAGACTAGCAAGTTTCCAGAATTGCAAAATATTTTGTCAGGCTTATGAAGAGGTTGCTGTGGTCAACACTTTTGATGGCAGTTTAGAAAAGGTTTATTATACACTGATCAGCCACAAAATTAAAACTAACTACCTAACATTCTATAGGTCCCTCATGTGCCGCCAAAACAGTTCTGACTCAGTGAGACATGGACTCAACAAGACCTCTGAAGGTGTCCAGTGGTATCTGGCACCAGATGTTACCAGCAGGTCCTTTAACCCCTGTAAGTTGCAAGGTGGGACCTCCATGGATTGGCCTTGTTTTTCCTGCACATACCACAGATGCTTGATTGGATTGAGATCTGGAAGATTTGGAGGCCAAGTCAACACCTTAAAATCTTTATCATGTTCCTCAAACCATTCCTGAACAATTTTTGCAGCATAGTAGGGTGTATTATTCTGCTGAACAAAGGCAACTGACATCAGGGAACACCATTGCCATGAAGAGGTGCACATGGTCTGCAACAATTTTTAGGTAGGAAGTACATGTCAAAGTAACATCCACATGTATGCCAGGACCCAAGATTTTTCAGCAGAACATTGCCCAGAGAATCACGCTACCTCTGCCATGTTGTCTTTTTTCATAATGCATCCTGTTGCCATCTCTTTCCCAGGTAAACAATGCACGACCCCCCAAGTATCCAAATGATCTTGCACAAAATATGATTCATTAAACCAGGCCACATTCTTCCATCGCTCCATGGTTCAGTTTTGACACTCTTGCGTCCATGGGTCAGCATGGGCACTCTGACCTGTCTGCAGTTATGTATCCCCATACGCAGCAAGCTACAATGCACTGTGTGTTCTGACACCTTTCTCTCATGGCCAGCAGTACATTCTTTAGTAATTTGTGATGCAGTAGGTCTTCTGTGGGATCAGACCAGATGAGCTAGCCTTTACTTACCATGTGCAGGCTTAGGAACCCATTACCCCTTTGTCGCCTCATCGGTTGCCCTTCCTTGGACCACTTTTGGTATGTAATAATCACTGCATACTGGGAACACCTCACAAGATCTGCCGTTTTTGAGATGCTCTGATCCAGTTGTCTTACCATCACAATTCCATCCTTGACACAGTCACTCAAATCCTTACGCTTGCCAACAGCTGGCATCAATAGTCGTAAACCAAAATTAATTAGGCAATAAGGACGCATACAGTAACAGTGAGGGTAGGTGCAAAGTGTGCAGTGCTTTTTATATTCAACAACTGGGTGGTCAAATCAATAGTGAAATTCAGTTTGCTCTACACATAAATCAATAAATATTTGGCTGACGCCTTTATCCCAGGCAACTTACAACATTTATGATATAATTGGTTACATTACTTTTGGATTTCCAGTTGAAGCAGAGGCAGGTCAAGTGACTTGCTCATGGCAACACAGTGTCAGTAGTGGGAATGAAATCCATAGTCTCAGGGTTTGAAGTCCAACGCCTTAACCACTACACCACACTGCCTGAGATAAATAAATAAATAGTCCATAATAAAAAAAAATTGTTCATGGTAGAGGTTAAAAACATAAATTATCCAATGCTAAAAATGAGGATAAAATAACTCCTGTTATCTGTTCCTTAAAATCAACACGAGTTTCAGCACTTCATTCTACAATATGACATATCCTCTGCTCACCCTGTCTGGTTTCCTCAACAAGAGGAGATATCCTCCGACAAGAACAGTCATCCCTTAAATGTAGCTTGTGTTCCTGCCATTATCCCATGGACTTCAGCAGGGGTCCCTGCAAACCCTGCTCCTTTCTAATGCTGCCATCCCTTGGCCTTCAGCCGGAGAGAGTGGCTGATCCTTCTCCATGAGTGCTCAGCAGGATAGACCCTTCCCGGTGAGCACCATCTACTTGCTCCTTTCAGTGCCACTCCCCAACCACTTGTTTTCACACACCCATCACACCAGTTCTGCCACGATCCTTCCTCTACTCACTTTCATCTCATTCATTCTTTCTCTCAGTTTAACCTTCCATATTTCTTTCGTTTCTCGGATCTCTTTCCCCAATCGATTCTGCTCAGGCCTTTTATCCCCAAGGGCACAGACATTTTAATTACAAACTTGGGAGCATTAATGAGGGAATCAGCTTATGAATGTGAGCTCCACCAATTCCTTCATCAACACACTAGGGCTGTTCCTCCATGGTGCAGCACATACTCTATGCCCCTCTGTGAGTGCACTGTTTTTATTAAAAACTGAACACTGCCATGGAGTATAAAATGTTCTTTACCCCAAGACAATGTGAGACAGGAGATTTTATTGAAAATTCATGAACAATCTACAACAATTTTTCATTGCTGAGTCTTGTCAACTAAATTTTATGTGAGTGGAGCTAAATGTCCTTGTTGGTGATGGCACCTTTAAGGCATGAATTGAAGCCAGATAGCACAGTGCAGTTGAAATCTATGCTACCGTGAGGAGGTAAATGCCATGAGGGTGTATTATGTCCTACCATTAATAATGGCACCAGAGAGAGTGTCTGAGTCATTGTGAAGAACTTGCAAAGCAAATACTGCAAAAGAAAAAATGCTTAGTGAATGATAAATCTTGGGAATTGTATGGCAATACTAAATACTGTTAACTGAAAAGGGCTGGATTTTTGCTTTGCTGAATTTCTCTAAAATTAAGCCTGATCTTTGACATAAATTTAACCTTCTGTAGTCACATGTCTGTGCTTTCTGAAACCTGCCTTCTGCACCTTAGATATATTTCAAAATTGAGGCAGTTTCTTAAGCTGCAGAAAGCTGCTTGTTCCTTCATTTGTCACAAAAAAGAATTGATTATAGAAGTGCTTTATGGTCACGCTGTTCAAATTTTTCACTTACTACTCTAATTTAAAACACAGCAGTAAGGGCCATAACTCAAACGTAGAAGGATAACATAGGACTCTGTTCCTTAAATCACTTCTCTGGCTTCAAATTAGAGCCAATTTTAAAACTCTCCTTCTCACATATGTAGTACTAAATGATTTTGCTACCCCTGCCCTTACCTTACAGAACTTATTTGTGCCTACTCTCCATGGTGTACACTGCAAACTGAAGATGCAGGTCTCCTTAAAAATCTGAAAATAAATGAAGGTACTGTTGAAGTCAATCTAAAGAGGCATTTGTTCTGCTTTGATTGACATGTCTTATGACATTTATTAAAATCATTCTTGCTTTCCTGCAAAACGGTCCTTTTCAGAATGTGGCTGACTGAGGACAGTTCTAGTTTGGACTTCAAACAAACCTGTATATACAGCACGTTTTGGCACACGTGTTGGCAAAGTCTGTCTCTTCCTGGGTCTGACATAAAGGGTACATGGGGGAAGGAGTTGAACATTAAACAACTATTCTTCAATTCCATCCTCTGCCAAAAAGGCCTCAACCAAAGAGAAAAACTGTGACATCATCTAAGCCTGAGATCCTCACAGTCTTCTTCTAGTCTGTTCACTACTTAAATGGAGCCCCATCAGCCAGTCACTGTGAGTTGTTGACCAACCCAGGAGCTATTCAGATTGTTGTCTACATTTACTGTGCTTTCTTTCAAGAAAAGAGACAAACCTTTATCCTCCACCATTAAACGGCATATCCCATGGCATCCCAAACCTTCTTGACAGTTTCTCTTGTTTTTTTTTCCAAATTGCAATATATATACAGTCAATTGCTCATCCATAGAGAACAGTTGCAAGCCCTGGTCCCTACCGTGAATGAGATTCAACAGCATGCCCATTCCTCTCGGCACCAAGTAGACACTCCATTCAGTGTAGCATGCATGTGGCACCCAACACCTAAAGGTATCACAGGCCTGTTATTTCTCAATCTCATATTTTCATGCTATGCGATAGACCTCTTGGAAATTTCTTACTTCTCTGCATGATCGCAAATAGCTATGATTAAATTTCAGGATAACATTTTTATAATAAATAATAAATGATTCTGTGGGATTGGGATCCATGGATATCAAGAATTTACTAAATTTAAGTTTTTGTGCATATTACATTTTAACATGTTAATATTTCAACAGCACATTTTTTACCATATTTGTAATTAAGGTATATTATCCTGAAGTGAACTGAAGTATATTCTTGAAATACTGACTTTTTCAATTTTCAGATTGCATAGTAAAAATTCACAGGTAAAGGTGGATTAGGAAAATAAGCAGTGTTTTTAATAGAAACCACTTATACGAATATAAATAGAACAAATACTTTTGTAATAGATTACATTTGTGTAAAAGTTGTACAAATCAAGCAAGTATATTATAAATATAAAATCCATGTATTGTTTGGATCGGTCTCAGTACTGGTTTTATTTTTTTTAAAATATTGTATGTTTTGGGGCCAGTATGGTTTAGCTTCTAAAGAGTTAAGTTAAATCACTTCTGGTTTCAGATACGGTCTGCATGAATTCAATGACTGCAGTGAAGAATCCTGTTAATTTTAATGATACAACAAAGTTACAGGACAGAGAGCCAGGCAGAAACTTTTAGTTTTTAATTTTTTTATCCCCATTTATCAATTACCTAAACCCATATACTGTATATCCAGCTCAGGGTCATGGCAAACACTGACTACAAGGCAGGAACCAGACCTGGAGGGAGTAGACTAGCACAGAGTATTCTCATAAACACAACCTCCCACATTCACTTCTCCTGGGCCAAGTTCCTATTGATGTAATAATTCTTATATTTTTAAAAATGTTTTACTCTATTAATATTACTAATTAAAAAGTTTTTTCTCTACATTTAATTAAACTGCTTTACCATCTCTTGTGAGTTAACACAGTGTATCATGTTTCCATGCTGAGTTCACAATGAGGTGCAGGAAGGCAATGATGAACCCCTACCAAAGGTTTCTTTAAAAATATCTTTTTACTTTTAGCTACATAAAGAGCACCAGAAACCCAGACAAGACTAACAAATCCACATCTGACCCTCTCTTTGTAAAGATCATGATCAAAGGAGACAGGCAGCATGCCAGTCAGTAGGCTTTGCTTTGATTATGTATTCTGTCTGCATGACATACTCTACATGGCTTTGTTCCACACAGAAGTGCCGAGAATGACTCCTGCCCTGATTTACTTATCAGTTGATGTAAAGCTATGCTCTGACTAAGTCAGTATCTTTTATTACTGTAAACTTATGCAAATGAAAATACTCCCCATTTGTCAGAAGAGACGGCATGGTGGGTTTGTGTGTCTATTTTCTGTTCCCTGACAACACACATTGTTTCTAGATATACATTGTTTACATATATACACTGAATGGTCATCTTTATTAGGTACTGCTGCTCATTAATGAAAAGAACCTGGTACTCCAAACAGCAAATCATGGTCCTGCAATTCAATACATATAGCATACAGACACGGTCATTAGGTTTAGTTGTCATTTGACTGAACATTAGAATGGGCATGATGGGTGTCCTAACAACTTTGACCGTGTGTGGTGTGATTCTTTGTGCTAGGTATGATGGTAGTAGCATTTCAGAGATATGTTTTAGTCTCTAGAGCTTAAACAGAATGGTACAATAAACAAAAATTATCCTGTGACTGGTTAGAGGAGAGTACATTTCGGTTTTTCAAAGTAAAAGAAGCACCATACTTGGTCGGATAGCATCTCTTCATAAAAGTCGTGCGCAGAACGACATGTCTGAATCGGACCTTGAAGCAGATGAACTGAAGTAACAGAAGAATATGTCAAGTTACATTCCTGATACCTATGAATAGAAAGATGATGCTAAGGTGGACATGTTCCATAAGGGTGCCATCTATAATTACAAAATATTCACTTGCTTAGCTATACATTTATTTCGTAAGCCAAACATGTGGCAGCAGTACAATGCATAAAGTCATGCAGACATCAAACACCAGAATGGGAAATAGAATGTGATCTCAGTGATTTTGACTGTGGCATGATTGTTGATGCCCAATCAGCTGGTTGGATTATTTCTGTAACTGCTAATCTTCTGAGTTTACTCAGAATGGTACAGAAAATAAAAAACACCCAGTGAGCAACAGTTCTGCAGATAGAAATGCCTCACTGATTATAAAGGTCTGACGAGAATAGCTAGACTGGTTTACCTGACAGAAAGGCTATGGTGTAATAAGTACATAAGTTTAATATGGCACTGTGCTCTGTACAAAAAATATTTAATAAATCCACTCACATGTGCAGCTAACACAAGGCAGATTTAGCACACATGGGCTAATCATTTAGAACTGCTAGGCAGGCATTAGAAGACAAGAAAGGGACAACTACAAAAATAGGAATTGTACTATTTCAGCATGATATTGGATCTTCTTTTCCTTGTTTGGAATGGCATGATTTATCTAAGTGGGGCCTGCACATGGAGAAAGGGTATAAAAACTTGGAACATTGCCTGGCACACCTTTGAAGCCGATGGACAGATGGGAGATAACATCATCCGATCCTGAAAATCCTGCCAGTGCAGCGAAGAAAATGGCAGACTCTACTCAAAGGTCTTATCATGGCTTCCCGTCTGTTATGCCACGTAAATCGTCATTAAAGAAGAAAATTATTTTCTCTTATGCGATTTCTTACTGCTGTATCACTATGGGAGGGATATCGCCTTTTAATATTATATCTATTTAGGTTCAAGTTACTTAAAACGCTGCAATTAAAAAAGAACTTATTCCAACCAGGGAGATAGCGCCCCCTAGAGGAAAACATATGGTAACTCAGATAACCACTCTGTACAACTAAGGCGGATGGGCTTGAACACCTGAAAATCACATTCCAGTCTTGTCAGCCAAGAACTGAAGGTTGTAGTGGGCACAGGCTCACCAAAAGTAGGCAGAAGAATACTGGAAAAACTTAGCCTGGTTTGATGAAACTTGATTTCTGATGAGGCACATAGGTAATGCACCATGTAACAAAGAGAAAGTCATCTCAGACTGGTTTTATGAACACGACAATGAGTTCAGGGTTCTTTATCCGGGATCTAAATCCAATAGAATACCATTGGGATATGGTAGAACGGGAGATTCACAGCACAAATGTGTGGCAGATGTGGTGCCCGGCAGGCATCCATGCCCGGCCGGGACGCCTAGGAGGAGTGGAGGAGGGCTTGTGCCTCCTCCAGGACACGAGGGGGCGTCCTCCCTGGTGGCTTTGGGGACCACGGGTATGGAGCTTGGAAGCTCAGCCCTGTAGGGGCCTGTGGTCACCGCCAGGGGGCGCCCCAATGCCATGGGAGTGTTGGCCCTCAGTACTTCCACCACACCGGGAAGTGCTGGGGGGAAGAAACTTGAGAGCACCCGGTGGACTTCCGGCAACACCTTGGGAGCTTCCGCCACACAGGGGTGTGGCTACGGAGGCCCTAATGATGCACCTGGAGCCCATCCGGGGCACATAAAAGGGGCCACCTCCCTCCAGTCGAGGCGAGAGTCGGAAGGAAGAAGACAAAGCGTGTTGGAGAGGAGTGGAGGCGGACCAGGAAGAGAAAAGGCATTGTGTTGTGGCCAGGACTTTGAAGGGGTGATTGGTGCTTTGGCACTGGGTTTGTGCACTTGGACTTGTAAATATAATGTATAATAAACGTGTGTTGGGTGACATGAACGTGTCTGCCTGTCTGTGTCCGAGCCAATCTCCACACAGATAAATCTGCTGAAATTGTGCCAACATGGACCAGAATCTCAGACGTAATGTTTCCAACAACTTGTGGAGTCTATACCACAAAGAGCTGAGGCTATTTTGAAGGCAGAATAAGGCCTACTATACAGTATTAGTATAGTGTTCCTAGTAATTAGCTCAGTGAGTGTACACTTTATACTTGTGCAAACCTGGCAAGGTGTTTCTCACCCCCACAATCTCTTCAGTATGTTAGTTGAGTTTTAAAACCCCAAAAATGCAGGCATAGAACAGAACTCAAAATATAGCACATCAAAATATTTGGTACAGGGGTAATACTTTAGTTTATGTACTACAAAAATGCATTTATTAATCATTTACTTTTATGTAACAAGACCCAAACAAAGGCTTATTTTGGTCTTCAGAACACTTCACAACATCAGGAGGTAGGTAGATTATTCATGTCAGTGCAGTGTGGCATATTGACATGATGGTAAACTTACTTGTGAATATGAAGAATAAGAATAAGGTCTTACATTACACATGTGATACGAGGAGGAATGTGTCTCCTCAGACCACACCAAAGTGAAGTTTTATTATTAGGTTACATTGCAGAGGTGAATAAACACTACTAATCTTTTATCTAATGTTTTTATAAGTGTTATGAAGACCCAGAGAAGTGTTTGTTAAGATATTGTTACATAGTGGTAAATGAGTAATAAATGCATTTTTGCAGTAGCTAAACTAAATTGGTACCAAAATTTCAAATGCAAAGGAAGAACAGCTTTATTTGTTGCAGATTTGTATGTTTTTCAGTTTAATGCTAATTTATTATTGCATAAGTATGTCAGTGTTTGAACAAAATCTGTGAGAGATGGTCTTCTGCATACATGAGCTCAGGCATTTACCAATGCCACTTTACAAGTACGTGTCTGATCAGTACAACCTGTTTGTCTAGTTACAGCATTAACCTGTTTCATTGCACTGCCCAGGACGAAGTTCTGTTTGCTCTTGCCAGTTGTGTATGCACTCTTAAGCCTATCAATTGTGAACTGAAAATACTGCAGAATTTGTGTTGTAATCAGGCATTGCATGTCTCCAATCCATCCTGCTAAATTTGCTGCTGATCTTGCTGCACAACTTCTTTTCTTCACAGTCAATGGGGCCTGGATGTCAAGTGAGTCTTGTTTGTATGGTATTTTTTAAAATGAATTATCTTAATGCAGTTCTTCTGATATTTTTCTGCATGGCTTAAAATAATAAAGTTTTCAAATAGTATAGTATCTTGAACTTTAATTGAGTTTAAGTTAGCAAACTCAGCATTGAAAGTAAACCTATTAGCATTTTAGTATGCAGATGTGTATATTTGTATGTATATGAAAATGAAAATATAAAAGTAATTTTAAAATTACATGCTAACCGCAATGGAGAGAAGCTGACGCAGTGGCTTATGTGTAGCTCGTATAACACACAGTGCAGTGCTATACAGCTAGTGTAGTTGAAGCCAAAGTCAAATGAACATGGACGCTCCACTGCATGATTGCACCACTGTTGAACAATGTGCCACAGTGAGGTTTCTTTTTTCAGAGTGAGTGAAACCTGCCGAAAATTCACCAAATTGCCTTTACTTTTTGATTTAACCTTGTAGATTACCTGGTGTAAATTTTAGCACTCAAACATGATTCATGAAAGTCAGGCCATAAGATGGTCAAATTTAGCATAGTGGGGCAAAGGCAACATTATGTTATAATAGCAACTACAGTGTTTGCCTCGCTCATATGGTGCCTGTGGAAACGAATGAACATCTCAATGAAGACCAAAGTTGGCCTCTACCGGACTCTTACGCTACCAATCCTGTTATATGCATCAGAAACATGGACACTGCTGAAATGTGACCTGGTCAAACTGGAAGTCTTCCAGATGCAACGTCTGCGTCAAATCCTGCGAGTCTCAAATCATGATCGTATCTGAAACAAAGTAATTGTGGGAGGCAGCCAACTGTTGAAGATCGAATCCAACAATGTCACTTAAAATTGTTTGGTCACATTTGTTAAATGAGTGTCAGCCGTCTACCACACAAAATCCTCTGGCAGCAAAAACCCAGCCATTGAAAAATTCAACATACGGCTCCCAAGAAAACATGGTCCAAACAAATGAAGGAAGACCTGAAGAACTCAAGATTCAACATGGACAATGCCAGAGAAATTGCCCAGGACCGCCTGGCATGGAAGTAACTTGTGTCTGAAATTTGAGATCCATTGGCACCCACAGCAGCATACTGACTCAGAGGATGCCCTCGGCCGGAAGCCAGCTAGGGACCAAAAGGAAAAAAAAATGTTATAATCTTTAATACTGTGGAAAACATCAGAAGCACTTGCTTCCAGGGTGATGATAAAATGGAAGAACAGAAAGCATGAACAAAAGGAGCAGGTATCTCCGAATCTGGAAGAGTGTCTTGTATGTCTTACACAGGTTTATCGGTCATCCATTAATTTGGGCAGACCACCCAGGAGTGGCTTGGCCCTTTTAAAGAAAATTGGAAATACAATGTTTTCATACATCTTTCATAGGACTGTTAGAACGACAGCTCCAAGAGTTCCTCAGGCTATTCTTTGTCAAGAAAGTTGTTTCTGGCCAGGGCTTTAAAATATCACTTAAGCTTGAGTTGGAGTGGAATGACAGGCAAAGGCTCGACTAGTTGGGTAGAAGAGATGAGAGGTCAAACTGGTTACTGAGGAAGTTACAGAAGCACATGATCAAGGGACTGCTCATTGCTTGATGTTGACCAACGAGAAAGGCAGCTGGCATTATGTATAGGTAATCCCAGAGAGTCCTTTATGTTCTTTAATTTCTGTTTACTTTGGGTACTTCTCTATTCCTTCTGTAATTACTCTCTCTCAAGCCACAAGTTCATCAATATGAATTAACTTTTTACATACCTAGTCCTTCTTCACATATATTGTCATCCACAATGATTTCCCTCTGGTATCTTGTAAATCTGAATTAAATAGTACAGTGGATGAATGGATAGAGATTGTGGGGCATTTTTATGCTGAGCATTGTATTTTCATGCTTTCTTGTGTGTTATGTGCGTTACATTAATTATACTATATCAGTAAATACAGCATGTACAACACTCTTGGTTTCGTAATGAAATTAAACTTGGAGAAACATCATAATTCATTGACTGACAAGTGGGTCATACTATTGATGATATATAAATGCATTTGTTTCTTTGTAATTACCCGCCACAAACTCCCAGTTTACATCTTGAATTGTAGTAAGTGCCTTAGTGTTAATAACTTGAAAATTATTTTAAATTCTTGCCTCCTTTTGCTTTTCAGTGTTAACGAAATTGCCAGCATAGCTTTATAATCACTTCAGATATCAGTCTGCAGGAATAATGTTAACTATTTAAAATATGGTTTTTACACAAATAAATCTTCATTCCACTTTGAAAAACAAATAAAAGAAGTCTTGTTAATGAAGTCACTGTATTACCATGCAGAAAATCAAACAAACTGACAGAGTAGCCCCTAAATTCCATAAAATGTTTAATTTCTTAGTTACCTTTTATATGCTAATAAAAAATGCAGTATTATTTTTTTAGATTTTGTATTTAATTAAAATGGAAAGTGCATCACTAGCATTAGTGATATTAACAATGTTATGTTCTGTCTATCCTTTCATTACCACATACACATGAAAACTATGAAAAACCTTACAATAAAGTGCACTTTAACTCCACATCTTTAATTTCTATATTTACTTCAAGTATAGCCATACTTTTTTGTCTTGCAAAATTATGAAAGGTTTTGTCCCTCTACCTCATAGAACTTAATACCTTTATTCTATAACTTACACTTCAGTTATAAGTCTTAAAATCCACCCATCAATGCATCCGACTTAAACTTCCCAGAGTAAAGAAAAAAAAAAATCTTTCACCATATGGAGATGTTTATCTTAAAAATGTCTTTTATGCCTCAGATGTGTTTAGCAAAAAAAGCTATCACTTTCAAATAGACTCTTAACATGAAGTGCAGCGGGTGACAATTCTATACTCTATACTCACTTAGTATTTCCAATGTAATTTCCACTGCCCTGGTCCATTTTTGCTATACAAAAAGTGCTCCAATAATCTGTGACTTCATTTGATCAAAAGCCCGTCCTTTGCAGTGTCATAAGTCAGCTCCTTCTTGGCAGTAATTGCATTACAGCTCATGCCTCTCCAACTTAAACAGCTCTTCTCCAAGGAAACAATTTTGTTTTCTTACAAGTGTGACACTTCGAAGTTGCATCACAGCATGATACTAATCAGAAGCTTCTTCTCAATATTCTGTAAACTGTCTTGATTTCTTTAGTCTTAAAAGGCAGCTTTTATACTGCACATTAAAAAATCTAGGAATTTATTGTGTTTGGTTTAGTTTTCAGGATAACAGCCTAGAACAATAATAATTGGCTCAGTCTTCTTTTGTTCATGGCAAATTACTGAACCTCTGTTATGTTTAGACAGCTGTGAAGATTTTTCAAGAAAGTTATTCTATTATACAGTTACTTACTATTTAACTACTAATAAAGCTATGAACTCTTTAATTGGCATACAGTTATTTACAATATATTGTAACACTTTTCAGCCTAAAAAAACTATTATATTATTGAGAAGGATTGAAGACATAGTATTTCCAGAACACAAGCAGTTTGTTTTGTTTTCAAGACTGCCCAATGGATAATATTGAATGTCATTGGGAATTGAACGTTTCAGTCAAAATTTCAGGCAATGAGTGAAGGTCAGTTACCAGTACCTTAAATTTGTGTAATTCAGTTTAAAATTGTAGATCACACACATTTCCCTGTAGATTATCCAAAATATACCCAAGTGTAGACTCTAATTGTGAAAGCTATCATCAGACATCTGCCTCACTGGGTCATACTTGTACATTCTGGGAATGTCCCAGGTTCAGCACTAATTGTAATAAAATATTTATTTATTTGACAGTTTTTAATTCACCATAATCCCTAACCTTCTATCAACACTGTTCAGAAGAATGCCAAATAGAATTGTTTCTGTTTAATGAAGTTTAGTTACAGGGCCCTGAAGCTGTGGATTTGTCTGCCTGCTACTATAAGAGGATCCCACTTGCTGTTTCAGTTTAGCATACCCAGACTAGAGCTGATGATTAGTTGTACATACTGCATCTCTGTTGTTAGACATTAGCACTAAAATATAAGTAATACGATATCAATAAACTCTTACTAACCCTCGCCCATTCTGTTTTTTTTTGGTATCCTTATGTGGCACTTGGTGCCACTGCTTTACTGCCACATCATTTGCCTACCTATTCAAAAGTCATCTCAGATAAAGGAGCACCAGAATCACTGGGAAGAAGGGTCCATTCAGACTGGCCAGTAGAGCACTGACTCAGCTGTGCAATGGCCAGTAGGGGAGAAGCAGCATGTTAGCCAAGGTCTACAGGACTCTGACTGTCTCTGAATTGTCTGACTCCTGTACTACAATCTGGCCATGGTTTTACAATTAACTGATGGACAGATATTGTTCTGCGGTGGGTTGGCACCCTGCTCCTGCCTTGGTTCCTGCCTGATTGGTTCCTGCCTTGTGCCCTGTGTTGGCTGGGATTGGCTCCAGCAGACCCCCGTGACCCTGTGTTCGGATTCAGCGGGTTGGAAAATGGATGGATGGACAGATATTGTCGTTTTTCATTTAAGTTAATTAGGTTCTACTTCTGTTTCTGATGCTCACATGCCCATTGTTGGCACTTTCAGCAATGGGCAGGGGTTGGTATGGGTACCCTTACTGGTCTGCAGCTACATGACCATGTATGCAACAAGCTGCAATGCATTGTGTGTTGTTATGCCTCTCTCTCATGGCCAGAATTACGTTTTTCTGCATTTTGTGCTACAGTAGTTCATCTGTGGAATCAGACCAGATGGGCTAGCCTTCGCTCCCCATACGCATCAGTGAGCCTTGGGTGCTCATGACTCTGTCACTGGTTGGCCTTTCTTGGACCAATTTTGGTAGGTACTAATCAGTTTATACTGTGAACATCATATAAGACCTGTCATTTTGGAGATGCTCTGACTCAGTTGACCTCGACATCACAATTTGGTTCTTGTCAAGTCACTCAGATCCTTTTGCTTGCCCATTTTTCCTCCTTACAACACATAACCCTCAAGAACTGACTGTTTAATTCCTGCCTAGTATAACCCACCCATTGACAGGTGCCAATGTAATGAGATAATCAATGTTATTCACTTCACCACTCAGTGGTTTTAATGCTGTGGCCAATGGGTATATGCATATTATATATACTTTGTCACGTGCATGAGCATGGGAGACAACTTGAGGGATCAAATGATGGTAATTACCCACCAAACCAGGGGCTGTGCTATTTTGTAAAGGTTTTTCTCTTCCTCCCTCTGCAGGACAGAAGATTGATGACCTTGCCATTTCTGACATCAATTCATCCATCCATCCATCCATCCATCCATCCATCCATTCATTATCCAACCCGCTATATCCTAACTACAGGTTCACAGGGGTCTGCTGGAGCCAATCCCAGCCAACACAGGACGCAAGGCAGAAAACAAACCCCAGGCAGGGCACCAGCCCACTGCAGGACATCAATTCCGTCATTTAACTTCCTAGACCCACCAGTTCCTGCTCACAATTCTATAGGACTGGATTCCCCACCACTCTACTTCTGCACTCCTCTCTGGAAAGATGTTTTTGTGTTTACCTTTTCGATTCATTCAATTACATGGGATTTATCATAGTGCCCCAATGCTTCATCTGACTTCTTTGTGTTTTCTTATAACATATATATACATATACATATTCATATATTATGGAATGGTGCAGACTACCACATCAGCCAGGGATGAGCTGAGCTGCCATTCTGTCATTCAAATGAGCAGCTGTGGGAGATCTTAAAAATTGGGCCAACATGCCAAAGTCACACAGTCACCATTCTAGTGTGACTGAAGGAAGAGTTCCCTCTGAGGGATAGTAAGCTGCCTAAAAGAGTAATAAAATGAGTAAAATGTTTTTGGGTCATTACTTGCTAGTGTCATGCAGTATGTAAAAGTCAGCCCTGACACAGACAGGTGTAGGACACAGGTTCAAAGCTCACAAGTGGTTTTTATTTTCTTTCCGCTCATGGAGAATGTCTTCCTTGTTTCCATGAGCCCACAACACAGTCCCAAACACAAGCACAATACTTTTACTTTTCTTCTTCTTCTTTTCCTCCTCTACTCCTCCTGGCAAGCTTTGTCTCCCCCCTCCTAACTCTGGCTCCCGGAGTAGTGGCTGCTGGCTCCTTTTATACTGCACCCAGAAGTGCTCCAGGTGCTTGATGACCTATTCCCGGCAGCACCACTGCGTGTGCCAGAAGAGCTGCTCTGCAGGGCTCAGCAGCAGCTACAGCATGCCCTGGTGGCACCCAAGGATCCCAACAGGGCTGCACCAAACTCCAACTCCCATGAAGCCCTGTGGGAGACCTAGACACTACTGCAACCGGGGGGGGGGGGGGAATGGTGGGTTAAGGCCATCCAGGGGAGGTACTGTCCTGACCAGGCTTGCTCCCCCGGTCCATACAAGGGTCCTAGCCACCCACCACAGGTAATATATTGATGTTAGCTATGGGATGAAGAGAAGATCTATGATCCATCTCAGAAAGCACTTAGCACTACAGAGACAAAAATGGACTTACTGAGCTTTGCTGAGTTTTTAAATGTGTGAAGATTCAAACAACACTGGAACACTCATAAAGGTTTGGGACACCATCCCGTACACTGTAGGTCACTGATGAGTCAACAGCACTCAAGTTAGTGGTATAAGAGACTTCAATCAAAGACAATGATAGTTGAAAACAGACAGGAAATTACATATACTGCAAACTGATGAAGCGGAGGTGATGAAACAGAGGGAAGGTGGAAGTGAGGTCATTGGGAGTGGACTGGATGTGAAGTTATCTTGGGACGTTTGTTCAATGGAACCCAGAAGAGTCTTGTTTTTTTGTTTGTGCATATTGAACCAAGTTCCAAAAGGTAAGTGACTCAATGTTCTTCTTTTTTCTGGCTGAATAAGGGAGAGGTTCTGTGTCAAATCCCCTTGGTTGTGGTATTCACGCTGCGTCGAGCCCGTTGGTTGCCCTCTATTTGTGCATGTGTGACAAATGATAAGTCTGAAGGTAAGATCCTGGACTTGGAATGAAATTTGCAGCATCAATCCAGGAAGGAAAACAGGAAAAAGGCCTGTCCAGCTTCACACAAGGAGGTTTGCTTAAACACATAACTGTGAGATCACTGCCCAGAAGAGCAGCATCAAACACCAATGCTGAACTGCATAACAGTACAGCACTCAATATCATTGCTGTGCCACATAACAGCACAGCAATCAACATTCCTGCTTTTGTACGATTATCACGATTATCACTACCCAGCTATTGAAGGAGACTGAACAGAGCACGGAAAAAGTGTGTCTTCTCTACTAAAGTTGATTGGCCTGTATGTGTAGCTATAAGTGCGTCTTTCTTAAGGGCGATGGTTTGGATTGTCTCATGGAGTTGGGGAAAGTAAGTGCAGATCTTGCTCTTGCCTCTGAACCCAAGTGCAGTGTGAGGAGTACTCAATGGTGTGAATATACAAGCATTGCAAGAGGCAAATGTGTGGAAGAAGCTCTATTCTCCCATTCCCAGCCTCGAACTACAAAATGTATCCATATTCCTCCTATTGTACATTGTAATGGAACTGGGCCGTCAGCGAGCCCCAAAACACAAACACACAAAGTGTCCCGGGTTCAAATAATGGAAGATTTACTTCACCATTCCTCTCCACAAGTAATAAAAGCACTAAGCACAGGTTATCTATTTTCACAATACTCTCTTCTCACAATTCCTCTCACATTGCACTACCCTTCTCCAGTCAAGTGTTTCTGCATGTCCTCCCAGTTCTGACTCGCCTGGATAAGGGAGTGTGGTCCCTTTTATTAAGCACCCAGGAGTACTTCTGGTGCCAGGGTTACTGCCTGAAGGAAGTATTACTGGGTCATAAAGAAGTCCCATTTATTAGGGATCGCATCTTCCTGAAGCGCCCCCTTGTGGCCACCACAGACACCAGCTGGGTCATGTTACCAGACTACACTTCCCAGCATGCCTTACTGGTTCTGTACTGGGCACTGATATCCAGGGCCACTGACATCTAGCTTCCTGGGAAAATAAAGAGTCCCAAACTAAGTCTTCTTCTGGTGGGTTGTCCATCCATCCACTCCCGCCATCACTTCCGGGTCTGGCTCCTTCTTTTCTTCTGGTCGGGATAGCCATGTGCCTGCTCAGAGCCTCCCGACTGGGTAAGGAACCAACCCCTTTTCTGGTCGGGATTCCCATTAAACCCCTGTGGTATTTACAACATTCACTACTGATAACAAAAGTTTTTTATAACGACTTAAATTCTAAAAAAGCAGGCACTTTGTTAACCAAAGGTATCGCTGTAATTGATTTTACTGGAGTGCTACAAATAAAAAACGCATATATATGCAAAATACAGAACAAGTCTTTTGGGAGCAATAAAAAAATGATAAGGTTTCTTTTTTTTTTTTAGTTTCACATTTCAATTTTACTTTCAAATGTGTACAAATGTATGCTAGATGAAATGTGCCTAATTTGGCATTCACTAATATTTACTATCATTATTTGGATTTTCTGTGGCCAAATATGAATGTAGCCTCTGATGCACTTAACGTCGTCAAAAATCTAACATAGATTCCCACCATAGGGAAGAAAAATATTCCACCAAGCCATTATTGTCTCCAAGTTGGATTAAACTGAACGAGTGGTGTCCAGTCTAGGACTAGATCTTCACTTGCACTGATGGCTTCCAGGACAAACTCAAATGCTAATTTGCATAAACCAGAAAAGAACATTAATGCAATTTTAAAATATTTCAACAGTTTTGAAAGAAGCTGCCAGTGTCTTGACATTTACAGAACAAATCCTCATATTACCCCTCAGAATATACTATCATCATGTTTCACAATAGGCTGCAAAGGTGAAGTTACTTACTTTACTTAAAGAGCTGAAACAAAACACCTCAGAAAACCTGACTAGTCTGATTTTTTTTGCAAAACTTGTGAGTTGAATGAGATCTGATGCCAGCATTGTTACTAACAGGGGTCAGTCAATATTTCACTTTGCACCACCCACATGTTGGAATTTTTGCCTGTCTACAACATTACTTTGTTTCTAACAGCATAAAAATACAAACTATATATTAATTAAACTCTCCTCTACTACATTATTAAACTGCCATCCTTAAATTCAGTGTGTACCACTAGATTTATTATCCTTTCTTGTTTGGGTAAATGCTCTCCCTAGATGTCATATGCTTATTAAATACTCCTGATTCACATCAGAATTGAATATAAATCATGTTTATAAGACTATGGCTACTTAAGGACCTACCATCTCCGCACCATTGATTATAAATAAGTTAATCTAAACAGCAAATTCCCCAGCTGTACATGTTGTCTTGACATCTGGCTAACACTCATTTTCTGCCTATCCACTGTGGCGGAACATGACAGGAGCATACCCTGAAATTTATGAAGGGAACTGCAGTCCTCACAAACTGGAGGTAATATACCTATAGAAAGAGCACAAAACCAGAGGATACACATGAAGCGAAGTAGAATTCATATCCCAATCCTAGAAATGGATGATCTCTAATCAGATACTGAATGCTTTAGTTAGGCTATAATAACTAAAGTAACACAGTGATTCAGAAATATACTTACCATACTAGGGTATGATGGGAGGGGTGAAGGTTTCATTTCAATAACCTCGGAAAACAGCTTTTATTTTATAGGTTGTTGTGCATGAACAGCAGTGGTGTCCTGTTCCAATACAGGAAAACAGTTCCGACTACTATATTGAATTCTACTGAATGAGGCTAAATGTTGGTGGTGTTCCTTTGTTCCTGAAGAATTATAAAGCTGCATTTTACATTTCTATGCTACACTTGACACATGTCCTCTTGTTCTGAACATGAAATAAAATCTCATCGCCAAAGAACTGCTTCTTAAGGTTATTTGTGCAACACTAAACCCCAAATCCCTACTGTGTCATGACTACATGTAAACAACCTTATTTATACCATTGACATATCTATATAACAACAACAGAGAATGTCGTTTTGGCCTCTCAGCATTCTGCAAGTAATGCCAGGGAAACTAAAAATAAAAAGACAAATTATTAAATAAATAAAGAGCTGTTATATAAAATACAAAATTAAAATAACCAAAAAATAAACAATGCCTTACTGCCAGGCTAGAATGATCTTTGAAACTCTGACTATCAAGTTCATACCTCTGTAAAATGGCTAAAATAAGCATTCCTCATCTTCCATTTCAGTTTCTCTATCTTACACAAAGCTGGCATGTTTTCTTATAGCTATGTAGACTTATATTTCTCTAACTCTGGACTCAGTTCTTCCTCTGGGCAGAGTCATGTTTATACCCAATACTGTCTTCAATTCTGGTCGAGCCCAGGAATCACTGTTTGATAGCTCCTCTTTGCTACAGGATCACCAGGTTAGAACTTTCTGTAACAGCTCCTAGTGTCCTCACACTGATGAACCTTTTGTAGTCCCTAAAGGATAAGGTCTAAGTCATCTCCTCAGGTAGCCATTAACGTAAAGAAATCTTTTCAACTTGACCCCGTCTCTGCATCTGGCAACACTATGATTCCACATGCCAGTCAGAATGACTTCTCATCACTTGCCAGCCATTGGTGATCCCTACCTTTCTTTCTCCTTCTCTCTTCTACTTTCACTCTATTCAGACACAGGCTCACGCACCCCTGAACTCATACTTCATGGTGGAGATTCTCAATCTCTTTCTTTCCTTCCCCAATGCCTTTTTCTATCACTTATTTCAGACATGTGCAAACTGAATCTAACTGTAGATATTTAAAAAATTAAAGCTCATAATCTGCTCTGTTTAGTTTGATTTTTTAAATTATAAGCAAGTCTGAAAGTAAATGCATTAGTTTAATGTGATAAGAGTACATAAGCATATATTTTTGTAAATAAGCATTAAAATTTTAAGATCAAGAAGATCATAAGCATAATAAGAGGCCCCAATGATAAAAACTGCAATTTAGTGTTATCCATCCATCCATTGTCTCCCGCTTATCCGAGGTCGGGTCGCGGGGGCAGCAGCTTGAGCAGAGATGCCCAGACTTCCCTCTCCCCGGCCACTTCTTCTAGCTCTTCCGGGAGAATCCCAAGGCGTTCCCAGGCCAGTCGAGAGACATAGTCCCTCCAACGTGTCCTGGGTCTTCCCCGGGGCCTCCTCCCGGTTAGACGTGCCCAGAACACCTCACCAGGGAGGCGTCCAGGAGGCATCCCGAGCCACCTCATCTGACTCCTCTCGATGCGGAGGAGCAGCGGCTCTACTCTGAGCCCCTCCCGGATGACTGAGCTTCTCACCCTATCTTTAAGGGAAAGCCCAGACACCCTGCGGAGGAAACTCATTTCAGCCGCTTGTATTCGCGATCTCGTTCTTTCGGTCACTACCCATAGCTCATGACCATAGGTGAGGGTAGGAACATAGATCGTCTGGTAAATTGAGAGCTTCGCCTTGCGGCTCAGCTCCTTTTTCACCACGACAGACCGATGCAGAGCCCGCATTACTGCGGATGCCACACCGATCCGCCTGTCAATCTCACGCTCCATTCTTCTCTCACTCGTGAACAAGACCCCAAGATACTTGAACTCCTCCACTTGGGGCAAGATCTCGCTACCAACCCTGAGAGGGCACTCCACCCTTTTCCGGCTGAGGACCATGGTCTCGGATTTGGAGGTGCTGATTCTCATCCCAGCCGCTTCACACTCGGCTGCGAACCGATCCAGAGAGAGCTGAAGATCACGGCCTGATGAAGCAGACAGGACAACATCACCTGCAAAAAGCAGTGACCCAATCCTGAGCCCACCAAACCGGACCCCCTCAACGCCCTGGCTGCGCCTAGAAATTCTGTCCATAAAAGTTATGAACAGAATCGGTGACAAAGGGCAGCCCTGGCGGAGTCCAACTCTCACTGGAAATGGGTTCGACTTACTGCCAGCAATGCGGACCAGGCTCTGGCACCGATCGTACAGGGACCGAACAGCCCTTATCAGGGGGGCCGGTACCCCATACTCTCGGAGTACCCCCCACAGGATTCCCCGAGGGACACAGTCGAATGCCTTTTCCAAGTCCACAAAACACATGTAGACTGGTTGGGCAAACTCCCATGCACCCTCCAGGACCCTGCTAAGGGTATAGAGCTGGTCCACTGTTCCGCGACCAGGACAAAAACCACACTGTACTGCAATTTAGTACCTCATTTTTAAAAATTAAAATTAGTTCCATTTCTACCACTAAATTAATAGGCTCCTGTCAATCATGGAGAATCCACTGCGTCCACTGAACAGTGTCATCTCCAGACAGAGGAGCAGCTTCAGTGACAGACTGCTGTCACTGTCCTGCTCCACTGACAGACTGAGGAGATCGTTCCTCCCCAACACTATGCGACTCTTTAATTCCACCCTTTGGGGGATGTAAATGTTAACATTATACAAAGTTACCGTCTGTTATACCTGCATTTTTATCACTCTTTAATTTAATATTTTTTGTATCGGTATGCTGCTGCTGGAGTATGTGAATTTCCCCTTGGGATTAATGAAGTATCTATCTAATAAGCAGTCTGCCAATTCACCATATTTTGATTAAACTTTGTAGTAACATAATTCCTTGATGCACTTTAGCCCTGTACACATTTATGTTTACGTTTTAGATGTTTATCATCTTGTTGACTCTCTAAAATGCTATTTTGATGATGCTATTGATTTTACTATATATAATATTAATTGGTCAGCACATGTTCTTCTGCTAAATCTGATAAAAAATTAACCACTACCACACTCCTGGCTCCTTCTCAATCTGTCCAAGTACTTCCACTCATTTTGTGTTTATTACCTGTGCTTTATGGATTATTAGGCTTGCAAATGTGCATTGCTGGGTGATATGAAAGACTGATGCACTGGTATCCTGCTTGGCACAGTTTGCTACAGACAATTCTTGTGTAAACTGCTTGCTCACTTTCTAGATTATCTTTTGAGGCCATTTTATTTAAACAAATAGACAAATAGCACAATCTACTACATTGAATATCTGAACACTGCTACCCTTTGCTTTTTAATTATTATCATAAATAAGGACCTTCCAATATACATAAATGACCAGTGCCCACACTCTGGATGGAATCTATAGAATGTTAGTTGTGTCTTTGTGTAAAAATGTAAACCAAAATGAATAACTTAAATTGTACTGGATGTTCAGAGTATCACATAGCAGGGATATGGAATTGCTAAGTTAAGAATCTACAATGTTAAATGGCAGAGATCAAATGAGAGGAGAAATGTTCAGAAATAGAGGAAAATAAAACTGAAATTCAAGAACAGAAAAGTCAAAATCTGAAATTTTGCTTTTATTCTCTACTTCTGAAACTTTGAAGTCTTTCATTTTTGAAATTCGGTGTTTACATTCTTTTAACATTTCAAAGCTCAGCTGAGGAAGCATCTGCAACTATTTTCTCTTAAATAAAATGGGGAAGCTTGCAACTTCACAAATTGGAAACAATCATGTCATTTATGCATGTTATAATGTCATCGGTAATGCTACAGATAATAAAGAAATATAAAAACAGAAATTAATTAGAAAACTAAACAGAAAATAATACAGAAATGTACATAAATGTTTCATAAAGTATTTCATGACACATTGGTAATGACGCATCTACTCTGTCACACATGTGTGATTGGGAGACAGCCAAAGGGCCAAAATGATAGCAGTTCCACACTAGACCAAGGGGCAGCGGGGTGCGCTGATTGTCTCACTCGATCTCTTGCAGACCATCCACATGAAGTCCCACAGGGTTCCGGCGCCAATGATGACATCACTTCCCATTAGCACCTTTAAAACTGCCATCTTGCCTCACTAAAGTCAGTTCTGTTTTGGACTCAGTCCAAAGTAAACATCATTGCTCATTTCTTGTAAACATCATTGCTCATTTAATCTTTTGCAGCCAGATTACATTATACGGGTGGCAGCCCCAAATCTTTTCAATTGTCTGGAGTCGTTATTCCCCAAAGGTTCCATTCCAAAGTCAGGTGGGATCAAAATGGCAGTCACACCATGTGCCATCAGAGAACCTTGGTAAGTAGAAAACAATGGGGAGGTAATTTCAGGAAATTAAAACATCTTAAAACAAGTGTTGTTCTGCAAAATGCACAGAAGCACTTTTCACAGTGAATAGGTTGTGTCTGCTGGTGACCTTGTTCACCAAATATTTTCCTGGAAATTCACCATGCGGCCTGCTTTGACTCTTTTTTTCCTAGCATCTCATGATGCTTTGTAAGGGCAGATGACATCACAGAGCTGTAGAGCCATGCACAGAACTTTCACGCATGTGTATTGTAGGCATACTCCTGCGTAATATCACTACTCTTGTGCTACCCCAGCCAGATTTGTGCTCTCTGCATGCATTTAAATAAAAAACACAACAAAATGCAAAATAAAAAACTTGCAGTGTTTTTATTTCATTGGTACATTAGCTGACCATAATCAGAATACTAAGTATAATACTGATCTTGTCAAAGCACAACTTCAGGCTGCCCGGCAAAACCTAGATAGAAACGCTAGATAGCAATCCCCCTGGGTTGCAGCGGTGCCTCAGTCTCCCGCAGGGCTTCATGGGAGTTGGAGTGTGGTGCAGCCCTGTTGGGATCTGTAGGCGCCACAAGGGGGTGGTGCAGCAGGAGCTGCTGAGCCTATTTGGGCAGTTCTTCCGCCACACCCGGAAGTGCTGCCGGAAATGAGTAATCAAGCACCTGGAGCACTTCCAGGTGCGTTATAAAAGGAGCAGCCACCAATCCGGGAGCCAGAGTCGGGAGGAGGAGCGACAAAGCTTGACCCAGGGAGTACAGGAATAGATTTATTGTTTGTGCATTGTGATGTGCTTGGACTGTGTTATACTTGTGGGGAACGGGGAAGGTGTTTCCCACAAGGGAAAAAAGAAAATAAAATCCAGTGTTCCTTGAACTTGTGTCCCACGCTTGTCTGTGTTGGGTTCACCTGGTGGTGTCAGCCTGGTGGGCCACACTATACATATAAAAATACTCAAGAGTAGCATGAAAACAGAGTAAAGTCTCTATTGCACAAGTATTAAAATCTACTGATGACTTTTTGCTATGCTCAGTGTTATAGTTTGCATTAGAAAATTAAATATTTTGGGTTCCATTACTGTTTCTGATTTTTGTCCCCATGAGATTTCCTCAAACGTCCACAAAGTTGAGCTATGGAGGCTGGTTGGTAATTTCAAATTTACCCCATGTATCTGTCTATTCAGTGCTGGTTCCCACCTTGTACCCAATGCTGTCAAGATACCAGTACCCCATGACTGTGAGTTACTGTAGAATAGGCGTGTTGAGGAATGCTATCTTATTTTACAATCCTACTGTATATTCCGTCAAACAAAAGCTTGGCACGTTTACATACCAACAATTATTTGAGCAATATTATCTCTCTTTGTTGTAACTGCATATGTTAGAAAAACAGATGTTCGTTATGAAAACATGTGCCTTAACATTTCACCAGTATTCTTCAGACTTTAGTGTTCAAGCTGACAAAGGCTTTAAGCCATAAAACTCTTAAATTCCAAGTTCAAGAAGGCAGCCATCAATAATCCAAACCATGCTGACAATTGGCTCAAACAGACACATAACTCAATAGCCTTCTGAGAGAAGCAAAATGATCCCAAAGTCTGCTGAACAGACCAAGCAAGAGCAAATCTTTAATGTTGTTTCTGGGGAAGAATCCATATATAATTTGATCCATGATGGTGAGGATTGCCAGCTAGCTATTTCTTTGTGATGCACTGACTGTTAAACTGTAATTAAAACAAAATCTCTAAAAATAACATTAAGCCCAGGAAATGTTATTTATATTATCTGACTTTCTACAAAATTCAAAATTACAATTACATTGCATGAAAAATATATATACTGAAAAATTGTGTGAAATGTTTATTCCAAAACTAAGATGAAATTAGACAAAAATGTTAAAACAAAATGCACATATCTGCTTCCATAATTATAATAAATAATTGCTTTAATTGTACCACTGTTGTTCACAAATACCAGGAATTTTTATTATGCATGATAATTTTTAGCAAATCATATTACTGTCAAAAAAGGTTTTTAGTTTTTGTTTAAAATGTTAAGATATATTAATCTGTTGTGATAAGAGGATAAGTGGCAAAAAGATTATGACATTTGTTACACAAAAACAGACCCAGTGAGGGATATACAAAAATGGGAAAATAAGGTCAAAGTAATCAGAAAAGCACCAATACTATTGCCCATAGAGATTTTACATAAAGGAAAGAAAGACTGACTGGGCTGAACCATTCTTACCTCATAGCAGTAACAGGTACTGTCATGTCGTTTTCTAACCTGCTTAATCCAGACAAGGCTTGCAGGGGGGCTGGGGCCTATCCCATTAAGCCGAGGGCACAAGGCAGGATCAAACCCCGAACAGGGTGCTTGTCCATCGCAGGCAGAACACACACACACCAAACACACCCTATAGCCAATTTAGTGTCACCAATTCACCTCACCTAAATGTTTTTGGATAGTGGGAGGACACAATAGCCCCCGGAGGAAACACATACAGAGATTGGGAGAGCATGCAAAATCAACACAGGTAGGATACACGACCCAAACCTTAATCTCTTTACTGTGAGGAAGTAGTGTTACCACTATGCCATCATGCTGCCCACCAATCACAGTTACTGTTAATGGTAAAACATACCTATAAACTCTTCCATGACAGCTAGAACGGTTGTTGTACCATTAATATATTCAGACTCGCCACATTCACAATATTACAAAATGCACATCAAAATATGAAAACGATCATTAAACAACCTCTCTCAAGATAAATTTGAAACAGAAAATTATTTAGCAGTTAATGATCATACAGAATGTTTCTCTCTTTTAAGATGGACAGTTTCAAAAATTAGCCAATGCTTTTTTAAAATGGGGTGTTTTGAAATTTCCAAAATTTGCACAAGAAGGTTTTTGAGCTATCTCATTTCAAATAAAAGTGAGCTTTCTCAACAGATTTCCATGAAAAATAACAGACAGAGAGGCAGGCATAACAAACAATAAGTGTCTCACATATTATGCAAAAGTGCCTAAAAAAAAGATCTAAAAGAGGTACATAAAAAGATATATAAATAGAATTCTGCATAAACTACTGCAAATAGATGTTGTTCTAAACAACCAGGACATCATAGAGGAGGAAAAAATATACATAACTATTGCACTTTTGTTAAATGAAAGGGAAAGATACACAAAATGAAGAACACTAAGGAAAAAAACAGAAAGAAAACAAACCCTTCTGCCTCTCCAAATAGCTGTAAGACTCGCCCACTAACCACAAAAACAAAAATCTTTTATTGCACACCCCCCTCTATGTTTTCTTTGCTCTCTCCAGATGTTGGCCTCTCTTCCACCTGCTAGTGGATTATTTGCCCAGCTCTCCTCTTGTCTCTGCACTTAATATGAACTTTACTATGAAGTGGCTTTAAACACCATTTTGGAGACAAGGGTGACCCTATATTTGCCCCAGGGACACTTGGCTGAATGGACCAAATCTACAAGGCATCTCCTCAGGTGCAATCTTTAACAGAGGGACAGTACCACCTCACATATTCTCTTCTGGGACACTTTGCCCTCTGTTGTTTCTGATTTGGCTTCCCTCTTTTTCTAGGTTTATAGGCTCATTTTTGTCTCGTGTACAGGATGAGTATATGATTAGTATAACTAGCTTACCTCATAACTTTTGTCTTCCTTGCCTGAAAATTCTCAGAGCACAAATTACAATTATTAGTTGAATATTATTTGGTCTTTCTTAAGATTTATACAATAACAATGAACAGGCCATTCAGCCCACTATGGTCAGGTGGTCAGACATCTCTGCCAACAGCAGGTTAAGATAACCCACCCCCCAAACACCCCATGGATCCTGGTTTCCATCCATACAACAACTCTCTCACTGTTGTAGTGGTTTATATCCATTCAAGGACTGCAGAATACAAACAAGGTGTATAGCCCATTAGCAGTTCCAGCACCCTCAGACTTGCTTTGAAGTTGTGATTATCTATTCTGGGTATGGATTTGTGACCTCTGTATCACTTTTGACTTTTGCCCTCCATGTGACTACAACACAGAAACGCTAATTAAGTTCAACATCAGTATTCCCTCATAAATGAAGACTCATAATGTATGGGTACCGGTTAATATTGTCCATTCACCCATTCTTTGAATTAGGTATTCTATTTAAGAGCTCATTTAAAATTAACATTGTAATGGTAGTAGTAGAAATACAAATCATAGATGTTCAGTGCTGTAATAATCCAAGTAATAGCATTAGAGAAGTACAAACCCAGCAAAGATTGCCTGTCCTATACTCCTAATTTCTCCAAAATAATATCAAGTTGTTTTGAATGTCCCTAAAGTCCTATTGTCTATCACAATACTTGTTGATTTTTATTTATTTACTTATTTGTTAATTTTATTTCAAGTAAATAATATTGCATATAATTAAGCCAAACTTATACAATGAATAACGTCAAAGTCAAACTAGAAAAAAGAACCATCAGAAAGTTAAAAGAGAAAGCATGCATTAAAAAGACAAATCCTAACAAAAAAGAACTTCTTGGTAATTTATTACATTTGCCTTTGGTTCTCTGTTTGAAGGAAAACCTTTCTGTGCGAAATTTACCTTTCTGGGTTCCTGCTACTTTAAAATTAATTTAAACAGCCTGGATCCACTGTACTAATTCCTTTCATAATTTTAAAAACATGAATTATAACACCTCTTAATCTTACTTTTTATTTGCTTTATAACCTATACTGTGTAGTCCTGGAATCAGCTCAGTTGCTCTTCTCTGGACTTTTTCTAGTGCTCCTATGTCTTTTTTGTAGCCCGGCAACTAAAACTGCACACCTTTTCTCCAGGTAAGTCCTCACCAATGCGTTATAAGCATAACATCCTTTGACTTGTACTCTACACATCATGCTATATAATGTAACCTAGTCTTATTAATGGCTTCTGTACACTGTCTGGATGTAGACAGAGATGAGTCCACTGTGACTCCTAGGTCCTTCTCATATGAGGTACTTTCAAGTTTCACACCTCCCACTGTGGATTCAAATCAAACATTTTTACTTCCTATGTGTAATTCTTTACATTTACTTACATTAAATTTCATCAGCCACAAATCTGCCCATCCCTATATTCTGTCCAAATTCCTCTGTAATGTTTCAATGGATTCGAGATTATCTGCCAATCCACTTAGCTTGGTATAATATGCAAACTTAACCAGCTTGTTATTTATATTCCTATCCAAATCATATGTATATTGTAGTATATTAAAAATAGTGGCCCTAGCACTGACACATAAGAGACACCACTTTAAACAACACCGAATTCTAATTCCGACAAGGTTCCTGGCACCATAATGTTTTACTTTTAATTTTACACCCATTTACACACCATACCCTGAACTCCCACTAATTTAAAATAATTTTGTATGTACCTTTCTGATTTTTTAGATGCAAACATATTTTTTCTAGGCAATATTTCTCGCTCTGCAGTTTCTAAACCACTGAGTACCTCCATAGTAGTTCCTGTTACTGCTGGGAGATCTATGACTTCTTCAGACGCCAAACCTTCAGAAAGATGCAAATTTAGAGTATTCACTTTTTCACTGTCTGTATATTTAAATCACCCTTAGTATTCCTTTTAAACTTCTCTCCTCCTTGACCATTACTTTATTTTAATACTAAACTACTGAAAGAAACTTTTTTGGATCATCTTTTGTCCTTTCTGGAGTATTTCTGTTGTGATTTGGAGTCTCAAATATAATAAAATCAAAGGGAGGCCTCCTGAAATGGGGCCTTAATCTAACTATCCTGTCCAAGGAGACATACCCCTAATCCAGCTAGCCTTAAAACTGCTAACTGCAGGCTTCTGGCCTAGCAGACCACATTTTTCAAGCTGGCAAAATAACAAGGAATGTACACAAAAATATATAAAAAGTCTCACAAGAGGAGGATGACCGAAAACCTTGGGTTGTGCAGAGAAGGGCAATAAATAATCTTTATAAAGGATAGGGTTTAATAGAAAAATATAAGCAAATGCTTAAAAGAGCAAAACTAGGCAAAAAAAGGAGTTGCTTAAAAGGTAGTTCAAAGAAAACAACTTTCCAATACAAAATCCAGAAAACACAACTCCTTAAACAGTGCAAAAATGACAAGAAAGACAGAAGAATGAATATATCAACATTTACACAATTCCTACACAAAACACAAGTACTGTACAATGATCTCTTGAGCTCAGTTACTCAGCTGGGGCCTTAAATAGCCAGAGTTAAGCGTTCAGAATGAGTGATGTCAGGGTGGTCTTGCCTTTTGGGACTCCACCCACAAAGCCCAAGTTAAAATGAGAGTATATAGCAAATAAACGATAAATGAAACTAACAGAAATAACATAAACATGATAATAACTTAATAAACAAAATTAACATAAAATATACATAAATTCAAAGTGATACATAACAATTTCTATCTAACTGCCTTTTAGTTTCCTTAATATACTTTTTTTGGTTGCCCTCATGCTCTCCTACGCCCTACAGTTAGCATTGGGGTTATTATATATATCTAATACACATTATATAGCTGTTTTTTCCTTTGTAATTTCTTTTTTAACTATTTATTTTTTAAATTCCCTACTAATTCTAAATTTTTGGGACAAAAATGTCCTGCATTATATGTAAACTGTTTTTAAACCCATTCCACTGTTCCTGAACTGTTACTACAAAAGCTTATCACAATATCACAAAGCTTCTCTCAAAAGCTTATCACTCTTTGTCCCATTTAGACTTTGCTGTTCAAAATTTGACCTACCAAAGTTAAGCTTAACAGTTTCAGTCTTTGCATATGTGCTGTGCCAAAGCACTAAGAGTTGTATAATATTGTGTCACTTGACCCTAGTGGTTCAACCACATTTACACCCTGCATTCCTTCCCAGTTACTACAAAATACTAACCTGGACAGGCTTCCGTTCTTATTGGTGTTTTAACCAAGAGGTTTTTGGTATTATTGTCTGCGGTGGGTTGGCACCCTGCCCGGGATTGGTTCCTGCCTTGTGCCCTGTGTTGGCTGGGATTGGCTCCAGCAGACACCCGTGACCCTATGTTCAGATTCAGCGGGTTGGAAAATGGATGGATAGATGGATGGTATTATTGTGCCTAAATTACATACCCAAAAATAAACGGCTATCATTCTGTTTATGTAATAAAGAAGCTGCAAATGGCTGTAGAGTAGTGAGCACAAAGCTTTATATGTTTGAAAGAAAGTATTTATATAATTAAAAACCTTTGTTTACACCAATATCAGCTAAATAAAACACATAAAGAATTGGTGCATTTGGGACTCCTCTCCAAAAAAACTAGATTTTACAGTACATAACCATGACATTTTATGATGGACAACCTGGAATCAAGTTTCTTTGGTGTCCCAATCTGTCAGCTATTAATGTATCAAGTTTAGATGTCATATCTAATAGTATTGCAAAGTTATACTGATTGGCACAAGCTGTCACCCTTTTTGGAAACATTTAAATCTCTTGCACTTAATCTCTCGAAGCAAGTATTGCAGTTGCAGTTATATCACTCTGAAGCAACAAGTAAAAAATGTGCAACTAGTGTATATACACATAAGTATGTACTCACCCAAACTTTTACTTTATAAATTATTTTTCATGCTAGTCCTTAAAACAATTTCTTTTACCACTAGAAGACAGAGGAAGCTTACATTTTGTACACTAGATTGGGGTTCTTGTGCTGCAGTTCACCCATCATCTCCTGCTCTCTGTTACAGTTGACCCACAAAGGTTTATTTATTTATTAATTTATTCATTTTTTGTTGTTGCTTTTTTCTTGCATTTCACATCCGGGATAAACTAAATACATACACACATTTTCATACCAGCTTCTTCCAGTGCTCGGCTATGGGATGGGGACAATGCCTTTGAGACAGGCAGCCCTGGGCTAGTCTTTCAGACACATATACCTAAAACAGTGTTTCTTACCCACTGTTGAGTTGCAGGAGGCCATCGCCAGCTTGTGAGCATATAAGACTTGTGCACGGTACAGTTCTGCCCCACCAATTTTTCCTTGCAATTGAACCGAATGGATCGACAGTCTGCGAGTCTTTTTATCCTGTTTCTAGTTGCACTCCCTTCAACCTCCTTGACCCTCGACTGCTGTTTAATTTTATTCCCCTTTTGTAATTGCATTCATTTCGTCCTTCCCAGATGGGTGATGATGGTGGGGGAGCTGGGGGTGAAGCAAGCACAAGTAGAAGCAGGATAAAAATTACTGTACAGCACTGTCTGTTCCTTCGGTGGGTGGGGACGGAGGGATTATACCCTGAAAAAGTCACTAGCAGAAACTTTTTTATTTTTCTGTTTTCTTATATGCTCTCAATTCAGTGACACAAGCAGTGTGATACAATGACATTCAATTGAGCAAGGCAGGTGGGTATTGTGTGGTGGGGTCCTCACGTGAAACTTCTATAGGCATACATACAGCATAACAATTACCCATCAGTACACTAAGACACATTCTCGGTGTACTCTAAGTTGAAAATGAAAGAGCTCAGAAAACTAAAACGGGGGAGAACATGCAGCAGCCAGCCTCAGGGTATGGTAAACGAACCCATGATGCTTGAGCTGTAAATCTGCATGCCACAATGCTTCAAAGTCTTACAATACAATACAATACAATTTATTTTTGTATAGCCCAAAATCACACAAGAAGTGCCGCAATGGGCTTTAACAGGCCCTGCCTCTTGACAGCCCCTCAGCCTTGGGAAAGCCTTGGGAAAGGCAGTTCAAAGAGAGACCCCTTTCCAGGTAGGTTGGGCGTGCAGTGGGTGTCAAAAAGAAGGGGGTCAATACAATATAATACAATACACAGAACAGAATAAATCCTCAATACACTATAAAAATAAAAATTTTAGAAGTACAGAGCAGAATTTAACAGTAGATGATATCACATAATATGATTTGGATTTGTTTAGAGTCCTGGACAGCTCATCCATCATTACATGGCTGAACAGCGCTGGGTCAGCCAATCCGATGAAAGGATCCCTTTTTCCCTTAATAATTAGTACTTACAAATCAACTGTAGCCTCAAGTCCTTCATCAAACTTTTCTTCAGAATCTGACTCGAGCTTTGTGCATAACAATGTGTAGCAGTGCATAAAGATGAGCTATTACATGCACAATATATTTGCTGATTTTATGCAGAGCTGTAACATGTAGTACAAATGACCAAATATACACCATTAGAATGCTCTGAACCTCAGCTGTCTAATGGTAATAAGCCTTTCACTGTGTGTGGCTCGATGTAGGAGGGATATTTGATAAAGCAGATTTACTCAGCTGTGAAGCGCTGCTTGCCTCATGGTACATGTGTGCAAATGGCATGTTTTTATAATAAAAGGAAGCAACCAACATGGAAACTTATGATTTATTTAAGAGAAGACACCCTTGGGTATGCAAAAATTATTATTATTGCTTTAGATTGACTTGTGAGTTTATTACAACATACACAAACAACTTTGAAATATAGTAGTTAACATACTTTGTTAAAAAAACAGACACTGATTAAATTAAAAACTACTGCTTCTGTACTTCATCACGTGTAAGGTTTAGCCCAGTTTAGCTAAGTTAACACCTGGATAATTAATGTACCCCATGACTGTAATATCCATCCATCCATTATCTAACCCGCTGAATCCGAACACAGGGTCACGGGGGTCTGCTGGAGCCAATCCCAGCCAACACAGGGCACAAGGCAGGAACCAATCCTGGGCAGGGTGATGACTGTAATATTCCCCTCTAAACTTACCTTTTTATTATTATTAAAACAAGATATATTGAAAGTGCTGTTGACATTGGGGTGGGGTCTATAGCGCATTCCTAAAATAAGGTGTCTGTTAATTAATGCTTCCTTGCCAAATCCAGACGTCTTCACTATTATGTGGCTCATCCACCAACTGAAGAAACCTTGCATTTAAAATCTGTTTTATGTAAATGGTAACACCTCCTCCTTTTCTTTTTTGCCCATTCTTCCTAAACCATTTATGTTTCATTTAATACCATCTCTATTTTTAGCCAGGTTTTTGTTATTGCAATAAAAACATAATTATGCTCAACTACATAAAACTCCAACTGACATACTGTATTTTATTTTAGATACTCTTATTATTCAAGCAAGCAATTATTATTTTGCTTTGGCATTTTAACTTTTTGCTTGAAATTAAATTACTTTGTGTATTTGGTAATATACTACTGAATACCCCATAAACACATGCCCTTCTATCCTATACCAGCATTTGAGCGTTAAGCCTTCCAATCTTCTCAGTCTTACCTATACTGGCACCTGGCAGACTACCTTGTCAGTTCTACATCTTAGCTTGACATCTGACTCTTTTCATCTTGATTGCAGAATTAACTACCTGCCCTTGTGTATGTTATTTGTTCCAAAATGGACGATGACAACTGGATCAAGCCCTGCCAGAATAAAATATTTCCACCCTTCCAAGAACATCTCCTACCTCTGCACCCAGAAGGCAACAAACTGCAAGACTCTCTACCTCTGCATCCAATCTGCCTCTCAGTCCCCATAATGATTTAGTGCCCCATTATTATTACATATCTCTTTCAGGGGACTGGTTTTGAGGTGACCCATTGGGGCTCCTCATTCATGGCTACCACCTCAGAGACAGAACATAACAGAGATTACTTTCAAAAACCAATGAAAGTGTTGTTATCTTGTAGGCTCTTAAAATTACATTTTTTTCCTTCAATAACCACTCTGTGTTCTAGGGGCAAATTTGATATTTTCTACATCTTAAAAGGACCATTACTTTTATCAGTGTAATGATCCATTCATCAAAAAGCAGCATCTGATTTTGCAGTTATTTATCTCTACAGACTCTGCACAAAGGCCACTGCATTGTACAGTTAAGTACTTAATGGAAGGAAATATTTTGTTTTGTATATGCAGCACATATTTGCTTTTAAAAGACAGAACTCTAAATTATTAATGCACAAAGTTTCTGATTTACAAAAGGGCAGTAAAATCCAATACTTTGTCTCCAAAACACAATCTCATGACTCACAAAGCAGTAAAAGCGCATCCTGGTAAATGCCTTAAATGGCACCTACTGAACCAACACACTGCATTTAAAGAATTACACCAGAGAACCATGAGTGAGAGAGAAGATTTTAGAAAAGGAAGTAATATATTGAGCAGCAAAGAATGGAGAGAGTACACACAAGTGAAAGGTTTAAGTATCAGAATATAGCAGACTGGGTTCACCCATAACCCAACACAGCAATTTCAAACACAGAGCTGTAGTAGCATAATCTGTCACAACATTACTAAGCCAGGGCATTTACTGGCAGTGAAGCCTTCAGATTTCAGCAGCACATAGAGTCAGCTAGCTGGATCTTCAGCTCACTAGCATCCTTGCCCATAGGGTGAAAGGCCTACAAATTCATGACCCAAATTGTGAGATTTCAACATTTCATAATCATTAAATCTAATGTCATGTTCAGCATATCTTCTGAGGGTATGAGGCTAGTCTGGCCAACACTACAGAAAATTTAACTTGCCAAAACGGAATTGCTGGTATAAAAGATATGCAAATTAAAAACTATAATAGGTATGTTATATTTTTTTAATGTTACTGTTTATTTTGTTAATTCAGTTACTCATGATTTAATGTCAACCTCTCCAGGCATCATTGCAGTTAAATGAGTAGTTAGAGTCAGCAGAAATATTAGTTCATCCGATTAGGTACAAACAGGAGTCAAAGTAGCCAGGTCTCAAATCCACACCCAGAGCAAGTAGTCAGCAGTGAGAATCATTATGTTTTATTGATTACAATTAATTCCTCATTATTGTCAAATCTAATGTTTGAAATGGCAGCTAGTCCTAGCTTAGCAGTGTAAATAAAATATCTCTGCGGATGTGTTGTATCTGATGTTATGGCTATTTTGGGCATTACTGGCAGCAACATATTCTCTTGTCTTTTAATTTAGCATGCCAGTACTAATCTGAGCTATTAATGAGCTCATTTGTGCTAATGTATACTAATTCAAAATAATAATATAAGAGTATAATTGTGTGTGTGCTCTTATCAAGACTGTACAGTGGAAATGTAAGGTAACTGGCTACACTCTACAAACTGCAGGTCAGCAGTAAAACTATTGCACTTTTTGAGTGATTATGGCATTTTTTTTCTTATTCTACTAAAGACGTTCTATATTACAACTAAACATTATAGTTTATAGTTTTAAGATATGGGAACAAACCAGTAGCTCTTGTTCTTAAATTGTAGGCCAATATTAGGTTTCTTCTGTCTATGGACCAAAACAGCTTTCAAAGAATGTTTCAAAAGTGGCCATTTTTCCCTGAATAATAAGCACCTGTCAACCTATATGTTATGATATTATCCAGAAATAGAGATGGCAAAATTGTGAAAACAAATCCCTGGCAATGCAAAACTATTAATACTTAAATAGACATACTTAATTAGTATAATTAGTATTTAGCTTGGAAATACCTCATGTTAATTTTTTTGGGGGGATATTCTATATCATTGGGAATTTTGGAATTTTCTGTGTTTTCTGCATTTAACTTAATAAATTACATTAAATAAGTAAAGTGTTATTTTTAGCCTCCCTTTTGGGAACTACCTTTTGAGATAATCATAACACTACAGAGACCACAGGTACATTTTAGATTAATATCAGATATTCTACCAAGTGTGCCTTTATTAATAATTTGCAACATTTTACTAAATGCTCATCTAAATTCTTCATCAGGCATTTTGCACAGCTCTCCCAGCTCTCTAATTCCAATCTAGGGCCAAGTGAATCTGAAGGCTATCCTCTTTTACATCAAGTCAGTTTAAAATGTTGCTTGTTACATGTGTAATATTTAGGAAACAATGTTCTTTCTTATGACAGTATACCAGTTATTTGGCTTGCCTCAGCTTTGGCTTAGAGATATAGACAGTATTCCTTTAACTTACCAGCTTGTTTTAGATTTTTCAACAAATCACACACTATTAAGTTAGGGAATGTGAATTTAGAGTGACATAGAGGAAATGTATATCACTTTAAAAGAGTAAATTAGGTTTACTTCTTTTGAGATTCTAGTATTAGTATTAAAGCTAGAAGAAAGTTTGTTATTAAAGAGTTTCTGAAGTGTACTCCGTGTCCATAGCCACGTTTAATAATTTTTTATCTGAATTACATATACATTATGATAAAATAGACTTGATGGGTTATCTAGATATTCATATACATTAGAAAACATTTGCCCTATGTCTTGATTCTGTGTGAACGTTTTAAATTATGGAATTTCTTAGATTTAATTCTCACTCATGATGTTAAAAATCAAAATACAATGCTCTAATTTTAAATAATGTATTTCAGATTATTGAATTAACCAGTAACGGCACATTGTACAATAATGTGCAGTGAATACACTTGACGTCAGCATTCATAGTTTTCATGCTCTTTCTCTGTACGTTTAGCATTAGTTTGCTTAGAGGTTGATGCGCTCAGCCCGACTCTTCTCTTCTTTTATTGGCATCTTTTCATGTTAAAACTGATTGTCAGTTTTTCTGTTGCAATTACTTAGTACATTTTCTTTAATTTTACACTTAAGCTGGCACTTAAGTCTTCCAATCTGCCTCAAGAATGATTTAAGATATGAAGAGGTAGGGGAAGTGACGGCAAAGGTGGTAGGGATGAAAATGGCGCCCGTACACATGTGCCGCACGGCTCCCCTGCTGGCCGCTGCCAAGAGTTGATTCTAGAAAAAAATAAAATAAAAATAAAAAGAGGAATAACCTTGGAGATCAATCATCACCCCGAAAGCGGATAGTAGATGTCACGTAGTATATGTGTACCAAATTTCAGGACAATAGTTTAAACGGTTTGAGAGCCACAGGTGATTTTAAATCCTGGACAGACCAACGGACAGCCACAGTAGCATATTATATAAGAAAATATTGATCTGCTCCTGACCTTGCCAAAAACATGAGAGTTATAAAATATATAGTTCAACATTTAGACCAGTAGTTCTCAAGTTCAGTACTGGGGAGGACCTGTGGCTGAAAATTTTCATCCCAACCAACTTCTGTTTTTAATTGGATATCTTCCTGAATTAAGCAAGTAAGTTTTGTTTTTTTTTTGTTTTGGTTTATTACATCAATCTAGAAAATACAAGCTGGTTATACTAAATGTTTACCAAATGAAGGGATGCCCATGTGAGGGTATTCACTTATTAAATTATAAGCTAATGTGTGAGGTGCACTCGGTGCTGCTGTGCATCGTTCAAGGACCACTGATCTATGGCATAGTCTTTTGACGGTTTTTCTGAGGTCTGTTAAGTATAATATAGTTAGTAAAAATTTAAAAAAATATATATTGGAAAATAAAAGTAAACTAGATTGGGAATAGTGGGCCACAGTTGGAAAAACTGACTGCTTTGTAAAAACCACTGCAGAATAAGAGCTGAAAAAGAGGATGTACCAGACTTTCTATCATCCTTAAGAGTCTGTCCAGAGTATTACAAAAATGTACATTTGTGTACAAATGAGCATCAAGCTTCTTCTCTGGCATTTCAAACCAGGAATTTGTTAGCAGTGATACATCAAATTATTAAATGGTGCTGTTATAGCTTTCTTAAGGTAAATGTATGGAAAGCAAAACAAATAATCATTGGTTTAAAAAGAAATGCAAAATGGCTCCTCGGTCTCAGATAAATGAAGAAGTTCAGAAGTCCAGGTTAATTAAAAATTGAGATTGTTTCATTGAATCCTGACTACATTTATAAAATTTCAAAAAAGGGCATATATTTTCTCCATGTGCACAAAATACATGCTATGTTAACTGTTGTATTTTAAAAATTGTCTGTGTGTGTTCTGTAGTGTTTTGTCTTACGATCTGATCAGTGTTTTTGAAAACATGCTTGCTCAAAGTGAACTTAAACTACAACACATGATCAAAGGTACAATAGTAAAAGTAGCAGCAGCATGTTGAATATTCACAGGTCTACGGTTGGCACTTCCCCTCCTGAGACCATCAAATGCTGGTACTGCCTATTTTTATTTCATTCATTTTTTCATACATTAAGTTGACACGATCACCTTCAGTTCTCTTATTTTTCGGTAACATAATCTCTGTTGTGGATTGAAATTAGCATTAAAGATAGAATTCATAACTATTTTTGTTACTTAGTTCCCGAAAGAACTATTTTGTCTGACAGGCCTAACTTAACCATAATTCTTAAAACAAAATCAAAGGGGCAAAGTCAAAACAAGTTGGTAAATAAACATCAAAGTGTGCAGGAACACACCTTTTGATTATTTTTTGTTTGAGTTTAGGTGCATAAAAAAGGAACCAGTGCAATGTATGTCCTCAGGGCTTCTTAAAATGGCTAACATTGCATTGGAATTTCTGATTTTATTGATTTATTTTGTATTTTAACATAAAATACTTTCAAGTAAATTATGCAGACATTGCCCTGCACACTTTTTGTTTGGTATACATCTCCTTGCTGATAGTATACTGGTGCATTAAGTTTATTCACAAGTAATTTAAATTGTCTTCATAACAGACAAAATATGAACAATCACATATTCAATGATTGCACCTAGAAGTGGAGGATTCCTTCAAGTATGTCACAGGCCTCAGGCTGAGAACAAGGAGGCTGACAAGAAGTCAGGGTGTTTAATAAACATGTCTGCAAACATTATATTGGCGACACACAGAGAGGTAGCAAGAGGCATGCGCCAATTGCATGCATCAACCCAGTGTGTGAGGGATAGAGCAGTCCAAGCTGAGACCCCGCTTGCCGCTACCGCACCTCGCGTTTCTCCCTTGTATTTGATCAGGAAAAGTGCAAATTCAGTGATTTTGACAGTAAAAAAGATAAAAATGATTAGAATCATACAGAAAATAAATTTATAGCACAGACCAGTGGACAAATTTATTTTATGTTATCATTATTAGTTTTTTTTTACTTTTCATGCCTCCCCTGATCGCATGTCCCTGTACTGAAGTGTAGTCATGGTGCCAGAGAAGTGCTGGACTTCCAGTACTGATCCAGTTGGTCCTGCACTGAAACTCCGAGACTATTTTCTTCTTCTTGCACACTACATTTGCTTTTATTATCATCTAATTAATCTAAGTAATTAAAGTATTTCCTCACATTACTTTCTTGCTTTCTACCTGCAAACATCTGTGCAAAACTCGACATCAGCAACCACACGTGCTTACTGCTTCAACCCGACGAACCAAATGTGCTCAAGAAACAAACAATGGTCCTTTACGGAAGTTGCGCCACGTGACTATAGTAAGCCTAAGGTACAAGGTCACTGCACAGTGAACAACACGACTTAACTGAACGCTCAGGGCGACTGAACCGGATTGAACGAAAATGCTATTGCTGTTTTTTTCGTTTTTACTTAATTTTCGTTCTCATTTTAGTTCGTTCACATATCACTAATTTTTATTTTTACGTTTATTTAGTTTTAGTTTCTCTGTTTGACTTTATTTCAGTTCTCGTTCTTGTAAAACGAAAAACAATATTTTTAGTTCTAGTTCTCTTTTTCATTACGAAAATATCACTGCAAGAAGCCCAGCACCTCCAGGGAGGACATAACATTTTCAAATTCAGATTTTGAAAATTATACCACAGAAGTTGGTTATGCTGCAAGCAACAGTGTTGTTGTATTTATGATCAATGTTAATGTACAAGATGGGTGTATAATTCTGGTGTTATAACATTGAATTTGAAAAATATTAACAAAGTAATTATGTGCACGATATATTATCATTTTTTCACTCAACTGGCCATATGGGTGAGTACTGCATGGTTGCTACTTCTTAAACAACCTCCCGAGCCCAGCCTACTCTGAGGAAAAGGGTAGGTGGGAATTTTACTGGTGCAGTATACCTGTCATACTGTAATGCTGGAATCCTAAGGCAAACTCAGAGTAACCAGAAACCTCCACTGGAGCTGAAGGGTAAAAGCTTACTTGATCTTGATTGCAGTAGGAGTACAGTCTATGAAAGCAGGGCATTACTATCTTTTTGTTTTTTTATTGAGTTTTAAGCAGAAGGTCTCAAAACAGTTGCCACAAGGATAAGAAACTTATGGCAGCCAAGCATTCATAGTGATGTGTTAGTTTGATTGGGTCTTTCTGTCTTTGTAAAGCAGAATTCACTAAGCACTCGATTGTTCAACCACTAACAGAGAACACAACCTGCGATTAGACCACTGAGAGACAGATTAGTATTAACTTACTGTCCTGTCGCCACTGTAATCCTGCTCCGGAACTCCAGATTTAAACATAATCATACATTTTATTTCTATAGCACCTTTGAACATCTCCTGCCACTTCAAAACTGATCTGACCAAACATTCAAAAACCCATATTGCATTGAGATTGGAAGAATCACTCTACCTCAATTAAACGCATTAGGTGCCAATGAGACTCTAAAAAGGTTCAACTAACGTAGCATGTCAGAGCAGAACATGCCTTTGATTCCTAGGATGCATTTGGTTTGCCTACTTTGGAGAATTTTGATGTACACAGACATATTACATATATAAGAAGTCTAGATATTCATAAATGAGAAATCCCCTCTCTGTTTAGACCACTTCAAACAATTTACTTTTTGCTATTATACTGCCTATATTAATTTACTTATTCTTTTTCTTTGAAATATTACTTTATCAAAACAGCTGAAGCTTTACCTTGGAAAGCCTTTGACAACTGAAACTGTTTCAAGCACTGTAAACTTCTGAAATCAAAAAATGTATTGTCTGTAATTTCACTGTCCTCTTTTACTAGCCCTTTCTGCCTCTTTCCTATTTAGGCAGTTTACGGTTCCACTGTGTGCTAGGAGATGTTACTGTAGAAGGCTGTGCATTTCTGAATTCATATAGCACTACAATGACAAGACGTAATCCCTGGATCTTTCTGTATTCTTAAGTATGATGGATGACTCCCTGTCCACTATTTGCATTCATTCCATTTGTTTTGAGTGATGTGCATAGTAGCAGAATTCCATCAGTCAGAGACAGGGTCCTGCATCTTCACCAATATAATTTCAAAATAAGAAGTGTTTTTGTGTCACTTCTGTGTTAGACTTACAGTATTTAGGTACATATGTATACAAGGAAATATAAGTAACATTTTATCAATGAAGAAGGTGCAACTGTGATGGAACACTATTCTAAGTGCACGTTCAGTCATTTCTTGCTAAAAATTGATAGATAGATAGATAGATAGATAGATAGATAGATAGATAGATAGATAGATAGATAGATAGATAGATAGATAGATAGATAGATAGATAGATAGATAGATAGATAGATAGATAGATATTTGTCCCAAGGGGGGAATTTAGTTTTTAACAGAAGTTCTTCAAAAAATTGGCAGTCACTGTCACAGTAAGGCATTATGTAGACGTGCAACAGCATGGGGTTATTATACTAGTTTATGACAAAGTAAATTTCATTATGTTTACCTTTGTTAAAAGAACTAGAGAAATAGCATTTTTGTAAATAGTTTAAATTGTACAGTAGTCACTGTTTGTGCTTTTTTAAAAATTTGATATACTTTGTTAATCACCAAGGATAAATTGTCTTTTTGCATGACCTTTGGAGGTCAGAGCATAGGGTCAGCCATTGTACAGCGCCCATGGAGCAATTTTAGGGTTAACGGCCTTGCTCACGGGCCCAACAGAATAGGATCCCATCTGACAGTAACAGGATTTCAATCAGCAACATTCTAGATACCGGTTCAGGTCATTGGCCACAGAGTCACCTTGTTAATTGTGTTTAATTTTCTCCTTCTCTGTTGGATGTTTTCAAGAAAATTAGAAAAGACGATAATGATGCCTCCAAGTTTCCTTTTATTGTCAGGAAAAATTTCTGTCATAACCAGTTGACCCCACCAAGATGACTGTACCCATCATGCCTCATGACCTCAGCTTTGAGAAGGTGTGACATGGTGGCAATCCTGGATGAGTAGAATAGTGTAAAATTAAAAGGTGAAAAATAAATTTACTTAACAAAAAGTAATAAATGCAAAATACATTCAGTCATCTGCAGAATCTCACTATTGCCATGATAATATTCTTCAAATAGTAAAGGCTAAAATGATACATTAAAAATAAAATTAAATAATCTTTTATTCCTATAACTGTACATAGAATTAATGTTGGATTTTCTACATTATTGCATGGGATTGTCAAGATTAGCTTCAAAGAAAAGAGGAAAGGCGAAAACCCGGAAAACACCCTAACCCCAAATAATCCAAATAAATAAACAGAAGAAAATCTAAAACATAAACAGAAGAATAGTAAAACAGAAAGAAAGAAAATAAACTGCAAAAAAACAAAACAAATATTAATATAATTCAATTAAGAAGAATCTGATTCACAAACCAAAATCATTAATCTAAAATCCACAATAATTAAAAAAAGTCTTAGTAAGTTTATACGTAATTCTTGATTTATTTTCTAACAGAGGAGTCTTTAACAAAGTGTGATTAAACCCTTAAACTATAAATAAGAACATATTCATGTCCATAAAGAATAGTATAAAGTGGCAAAGGCCTGGACATGAGAAAAGATTCAGGCTATAGCACTGATTTCTTCTTTTTATTTACTTGAAACTCTTCAAGTGACTTCTGAGTAATTATTGATTGCAATTGAAAGGAAATTAACAATTACTGTAAAAGCCATGTCAGGTTAGGCTTTGGTCTAAATGATTACACAAGAGACAGGTCACAAAACTAACAAGAGACAGAAAAAGTGAAGCTCAGCATGAAGTTTAAGCTGAAATATGACAGAAACATATTCACAATATAAGAGTATATCATGAAATTATGGAAGCATATTAGGGCCACGATGAAAGAAAAAAAATACGGACACAGTGAAGAAAAAAAAAACTATATGTTGACTTTATTATCGACATTTCCACTTTATTCTCAACATTTACGTCAAGATTAAAGTTGACATGTTGACTTTATTCTTGACATTTCCACTTTATTCTTGCCATTTATGTTGAGATTAAAGTCGACATTTCCACTTTATTCTCGTAGTTTATTTTGTCATTAGAATGTCGCAAACTAAACTTCATCTTAAAATTAATGTTTCATTTACTAGATTTTCTCAAACCCCATCATAAATTATGTAGCACATTAAATGCTTTGTGTTAAGTGTTCCCCGAGCCATGTTAATCGGTACGCGCTTCTTAAACTGACTTCCTCCTGCACTAAGAGGAGGTGCAGGCAGTGATTGCCGCACATAATACATTCACTTCATGATATTCCTGCGCTCTGAACATTTAGAATGCTAAGATAAATACTTGATATCATTTTCATGATGAAATGTATTAAAGCATGTGGGGGCACGGTGGCGTGGTGGTTGCACTGCTGCCTTGCAGCAAGGGGGTCCCGGGTGTTCTTTGCCTTGAGTTTGTATGTTTTTCTGGTGGGTTTACTCGACATGCTTCAGTTTCCTTTCAAAGTCTTGTAGGATGTGGGGTTTTGCTATGTATTATTGAACCTGCTACTGTATGTGTTGCTCGTATTCACCCTGCGATGTGCTGGCGCCTCATTCAGGATTTGCTCCTGCCTCGCACAAAATGCTTGCTGGGATGGGCGCAACCCAGAATGGGTGGTATAATTAAACATGTATAACAAAGATTTTTTTTAAAGTTCTGAAAACTCTGAGGTCTAAGTTTATAACTAGTTTTAATTTCACAAAGACGTTTATCATGAGGTGATTGGTTATGTGGAGAAAGAAAAAGGAAGGATAGGAACTGGGGATTTATTTTTATATTTTATTTGTTTAAATTTATTTTTTATTTGTTCATTCATGTTTTTTTCATTTTCTGGACCTGCTTGTTCTAATGTTTCAGGATTTAAATTTACTTTTACATTTACTGTAAATGCTGCACCATCTTTAAGCAAGCTTATATGATCCCATTACACTGGGGATTCTTCTGATACGAAGGATGTCAAATAAAGCTAGGAACACAGAAAAAGGTTTTGGGGTAGCCAACACATGTACTTGAAAATTGGGTGGAAAATAAGAGCAAAAAGTCACCAGTATCCCTTTACAGAGTTGAGTCCAAAACAAAATTGATTTATGGCTAACAAAATGTCGTTTTTAAAGCCAGGTGACACAAGTGATGTCATCAGACCCTGAACAGGAAGTGACATCATTGGGTCTGGAACCGCAAGTGATGTCATTGGGCCCAGAATGGAAGTGACACCGTCAGGCCCATACAGAATTTCCATTGGGTGGTCCACAAAGGAAAGAGAGAAAGGGTTAGTACACACTGCAACCCCCTGGACCGGCATGGAATTCTTCTTTCGAGCCCTTTAGCTGCTTTCCATGTGCATGTTTGTGTGACACGCCCCCCAAAATCAGCCCAGACTCATCGGGTTGGCAGTCTTAACCAAGAGGTCATAAACCCAAGAAAGAGCATCGGTGCTGGTATGGAAAGAGCCCCGCTGATGAACGAGCAAAAACTTGTACAGCTGAAGGTCCAAAAAACACCTTGTGACACGCGGGTTCAACTCCTTGTGTAAGGATGTAAGATTGCACTGTAAGGTTGCATGATCAGTAACCAAGGTGAACTCAAAGCCCAGGAGATAATACCTCAGCTGTGTAGTCAGACATTTGATTGTCTATGCTTCCCATTCCACTGCTGCATGCCTGGTGTTCAGCACTTACCGGCTCAGGTAGGTAGGGATGAGGAACATGACACGATCTCCTGGGTGGAACTCCTGAAGAGACGTGCCTCAGTCATAATACTGGGCCTGTGCTACTTGTGCCTTTTCCATGTGACTTTTTAGGATGAGTCAAATTTTTTTTAATCTGTTGTGTAACTGCGCAATATACTCTAGTATATTTGTTGAGGGGAGAACCTCTTCCTCCCACCCTTCCTTAATAATATCTAATATGCAACAGGGGTGTTGCCCATATACCAATTCAAATGGTGAAAAACCTGTAGAGGCTTGGGGGACTTCCCTATAGGCAAAAAGGATGACGGGGAGGAGCTGATCTCAGTTCCTCCCATTTTCGCTGACCACCTTGCATAGCATCTGTTTGAGTGTTTGGTTAAACTGCTACACTAGACCATCGTTTTGAGGATGATATACCAAGGTCTTTAAATGTTTTATCTTAAGTAACTTGGCCATCTCCCTGAATGTCTTCAATGTAAAGGACATCCCCTTGTCCATCAGAACTTCTTTAGGAATGACGACTCTCACAAAGACTCCTACCAGTTCCCATGCAATGTCTTTGGAAGCAGCTGTGTGCGGATGGACACGCTTGGGATATCAGGCAGTGTAATCAACTAGAACTAGGATATATTTGTGTCATCTAGCCAAGGGTTTCAGGGATTCTACTAAGTCGACCCCAATACGTTCAAAGGGAATATCAATAAGGGAAATGGGAAACAGAGGGGCACAGTCCCTCCTAGGAATTTGACGCAGTTGACATTCCGGACAGGACATGAAAAAGTGATGAACTTCCTCATTAATCCCTAGCCAATAAAATCAAAGCTTAATATGCTCAAGGGTTTTTTCTGTTCCTAAATGGGCTCCCAGGAGGTGGGTGTGTGCTAGTTTTACAGACCTGCAGTCAGAAGAACTGCAGGACCAAGAACAATGACTGTACTTCTCCCTTGTGCTCCGCTACCTGATACAGAAGGTCATTATTCAAGACAAAGTCAGGGCCCTGTGGCACAGGATGTTGAGTGCATTGGCCATTCACCAGAACCACTGCATTTTTTTGTAAATTTAAGGGATTCACCGTTCCATTGATCCCATTTAAAGGAGGCCAGTGTTTGTTTAAACTTTAGCTGCCTCCCATGTCCACATGTGTGACAAGGATTTTTTTTTTTATTTTAGAGCCTTGTGTTTCCTTCCAGCTATTTTACAGAGTTTCTTAAGTAACTTTTCAATTTGATTCTTGGTTTAGCCATAGCACAGTACTTGCCACCGTAAAATATTATTGTTGATATTACAGCTGCTTAGCTGGTAAGTCAATTTAAACCACTGTGTATTGGTTACACTAGGACTTTGGCACAGTTCATGTAGTAAGGGGTGGCTTATCATGTATATTATTGATATTTTTGCAAAAGCTCATTTTCTCGAGCAAACCTTTTTTGTACAGGTGATATTGTTATATTTTTATGGCCTTGTTATATTACACTTCAAATTTGCATTTAAATTGGACTGTGAATACATTAATCAAACCTGATTTCTTATTGTTAGATAGATAGATAGATAGATAGATAGATAGATAGATAGATAGATAGATAGATAGATAGATAGATAGATAGATAGATAGATAGATAGATAGATAGATAGATAGATAGATAGATAGAACTTTATTAGCCCCAATGGAGAAACTTTGCTTTTTACAGAAGCTCAATAAATAATTATATTATAACAAACAGCACCAACCCATCCACAATTGCACACTAAAAATAACTTTAAAAATTTTTTAAAAATCTGACTTTGCTAAAGTTTTAAAGGGCAGTCCCAGTCACAGCAAGGCATTATACAGGCATATTGCTGTTGGTATAAAGGAGCTCCAGTAGTGTTTCTTGACAGACTTCTGCTTAATAATTTGTTGGCTGAAAGTGTGTCAGAGAGAGAATGTGCAGCATTGTTCATAATGGCACTCAGGCTTCTTTTAATTCTCTCCTTTGTTGCTACCTCCAGGGGGTCCAGACTGCATCCCATAACTAAACTTGCCATCGCACTAAAAAACAATAAAATCTAAGCAAATGAAAAGTTTCTTATATCAAGAAATTAAATCTTCTTTTCCTTATTGTAAGAGTTATTAATGTATCAAGAAATGTGTATTTAAGATTATTTAACTCATTTTAAGAACATTTGTCAAGCAAATCCACCCACCACAATGGTAAACTGCCCTGCTAAACAAAAGCAAAGCAACTATTTTATTCTGGAATGAAGCTCCATATTGTAAAACTTAAAAATCTGTAAGTGGATGGTGATTTATTGAGACACCAGTGGTGTAGGAACAGTCGAGAATAATACAAGTTTAACAGCACCATCCTGGGTAAATGCCAGAGTATATCAAGGAGTGAGACAGATGCCTAGATTGTTATAGTGCTTAAAGAATGTTTACTGCATTCAGTTGCTTAAAGGATGGGGATAACATTGTGTACAATTTAGAAAGTCCGACCTTGGGGAGATGATTATGGTACACCAAGTTAAAGTTTTACAATATCCAAAGAAGGGTGGATACCTAATAATTTATCCAAGAATATGACATGATGTTAGTTCTTGTTCTCAGCAGATCTTGCATGTTTTCCAGGAGTTTTAACAGTGCTTCTTTCCTGTGGGATTATTTTGAAAGGTGGAATTGACAACAATTGCCAAAAATCACAAATATGAAAGAAGGCCAAGTCAAGTGGAAATACAATTGATTTTAATACATATATTTTTTAATGTAAACACATTTATTTGTAGTAGAATTGTTGCTGCAATGTGTTATTCACAGCTAGTTTAAATCTTCTATTGGCAGCCTTCAGTTACTTCAAAATGAAGTCTCAAAACACTCATTACTAGAGGCAGGGAAAACAACCACATAATGGTAGTTCTTAAACATGGGTAGAGTTTAAGGGATGACCAGGGGATGAGGGCTGGCCCCCTTAACACATATACTATGTCACTAAAATGAATCTCAAATAAAGGGTATTTTTCCCTAATTTTTTAAGGCTGCTGTCAATGTAAATATGTTAATAACCAAAGAATACACCTTACGATGAAGAAGGGGTAGCTCAACTGCCTCGCAGTCCACAGGTTTGCTCTGTACACACCACAATGCAATTTACAATTTCAAGATTCATGTCTACTGCAGATTTCAAGGAATAAGAAAACTGTGATGGAAGGCACAATTTTAAGCACTTGGCCCCAAATCTGTGGAATGGACTGTCAGCTTATGTAGGGGATTCCCAATCAGTCTCAAATATTTAAATCTCTTGACTTTAGTCAAGCATATTCTGATTAGAGCTGCTGGAAGACTGGTGCAAGTGCAACAATCTGTCTCTTAATGTGGACAAGACAAAAGAAATGATTGTTGACTTCAGGAAGGTCTAGAAGGCCTATGCTGTACACACCCCATTGCACATTGGCCAAGAGCACCAGATTCCTCGGTGTGCACCTGGCAGCAGACTAGTCAATTAAACACCATCTCCATAGTGAAGAACATGCAGCAACATCTCCACTTACTTCAAAGGCTGAGTAACGCAAGCCTACCTCTCCCCATTCTCACCATATTGTACAAGGGCACCACACAGAGTATTCTGACCAGCTGCATCTTCATCTGGTTTGGGATCTGCAGTGTGTCTGATTGTAAGGCCTATAATGAATAGTCCAAACCATCTTTATTCAACTTGAAACAGGAACAGCACAGTTATTTATTGTAGCGGGATCTACCACTCTCCTATACACGGACAAAGCAATCAGGCAGGGTCGTGACGAGGTTAATGGCCAAGTAATACTGTTCCCTGCATTTACAATATTCCTTGCGCGACCGCGATCTTTTAGGATTTGTTTTTGAGGCAAGCTGCTACAGCACTGGGAGCCAACAGTTGCCCTGGCAACCAATATGCTGTCTTCAACAAACGCAGCGATCACACTTCGGGCATGTCGTCCCGTTGGTGGGAGCCCCAAAAGACTTTAGAAACCTTACACAATCGATAAGTAAATAAATTAATAAAAAAAAGAGTATATCAGGTAGAAGCATTGAATTGCCTGAAAGCAGTGGGCAGAAAAGCACCCCAGAGGTGCTTCTTAGCACACTGTGGTGGAATGAGTCTGTGACTAAAAGTGCTCCAAGTGAGCGACTCCTAAAAGGGGTGGATTGGAATTTTCATAATGACATCCAATTTTGCTATCATCCTCTTCTCCACAACAGGTTCACTCTATAATGGAAAAGGCTTTCCTGATAAGTTTGTTCAGGCCTTGTGCTTCTTTTGAGCTCAGGTTGCTTACCCCTGAGACTGCAGCATAGAACACCACACTGGCTACTATGGACTGGTAGAACATTTACAGCGTCTTATTGCACACATTAAAAGACCTCAGTCTTCTTAGCAAATACAGTCTGCTCTGGCCCCTCTTGTACAGCACCACTGTGTTGTCAGACCAGTTTGTCGTTCAGTTTGTTTGATCTGAATCCCAGCAGAGGCAGTAACAGACCCTTGACTACTGTTGTGTTTGGGAACATGAGTGATGAGTGAAGGTTAAAAGAGGTACATATTGCAGGTTATATACATAAAACAAGACTAATAGTTTAGGCACTTGCAGTATTAACTAATCCACCAATATAAAAATCAATATCAATATAAAACCTCTTGTGAACAATTTTTCATTATTAAAACAGTATCTCAGTATGGTTGTTAAATTAATCTTTAAAATGTAATACTGGTTGCTGTACTACTCTCTCTATATATAAAATCCAATGTCTGTCTGTCTGTATGTCTTATCACGAGAGAACTACTTAACAGATTTAGATCTGTTTTTTTTCTGTAATTTGCGTGAACATTATGGTTGATTTTGCAACTTCTCTCATTGTGCTATACAGTAATCCCTCCTCCATCGCGGGGGTTGCGTTCTAGAGCCACCCGCGAAATAAGAAAATCCGCGAAGTAGAAACCATATGTTTATATGGTTATTTTTATATTGTCATGCTTGGGTCACAGATTTGCGCAGAAACACAGGAGATTGTAGAGAGACAGAAACGTTATTCAAACACTGCAAACAAACATTTGTCTCTTTTTCAAAAGTTTAAACTGTGCTCCATGACAAGACAGAGATGACAGTTCCGTCTCACAATTAAAAGAATGCAAACATATCTTCCTCTTCAAAGGAGTCAGGAGCAGAGACTGTCATAAAGGCAGAGGAAAATCAATAGGGCTGTTTGGCTTTTAAGTATGCGAAGCACCGCGGCACAAAGCTGTTGAAGGCGGCAGCTCACACCCCCTTCGTCAAGAGCACAGAAAGAGAGAGAGAGACAGAGAAAAACAAGCAAGCAAAAATCAATACGTGCCCTTCGAGCTTTTAAGTATATGAAGCACCGTGCAGCATGTCGTTTCAGGAAGCAGCTACACAAAAGATAGCAACGTGAAGATAATCTTTCAGCATTTTTAGACAAGCGTCCGTATCGTCTAGGTGTGCGAACAGCCCCCCTGCTCAATCCCCCTACGTCAGGATCAGAGAAAGTCAGCGTAAGAGAAAGAGAAAAGTAAGTTGGGTAGCTTCTCAGCCATCTGCCAATAGCGTCCCTTGTATGAAATCAACTGGGCAAACCAACTGAGGAAGCATGTACCAGAAATTAAAAGACCCATTGTCCGCAGAAACCCGCGAAGCAGCGAAAAATCCGCGATATAGCCTATATTTAAATATGCTTACATATAAAATCCGCGATGGAGTGAAGCCGCGAAAGGCGAAGCGCGATATAGCGAGGGATTACTGTATATCATAGTTTGTTTGCAGTACCGATTTATTTGCAAGAATCCGAGGGAGACCAAGGGGAGGGGGGCTTTCCTCACTCACGTGTCATCCTTGGGGCGTTCCTTACCTCCACTTAGCTAGCAAACGAGAGAACTACTTAAAGGTTTTAGATTGGGTTTTTTTTCTATAAGTTGCTTGAACTTCTTCTTTTGGCTGCTCCCGTTAGGGGTTGCCACAGCAGATCATCTTCTTCCATATCTTTCTGTCCTCTGCATCTTATTCTGTTACACCCATCACCTGCATGTCCTCTCTTACCACATCTTAGGCCTTCCTCTTTTTCTCTTGCCTGGCAGCTCTATCCTTAGCATCCTTCTCCCAATATACTCAGCATCTCTCCTCTGCACATGTCCAAACCAACGCAATCTCGCCTCTCTGACTTTGTTTCCCAACTGTCCAACTTGAGCTGACCCTCTAATGTACTCATTTCTAATCCTATCCATCCTTGTCACACCAATGCTATAAGTTGCTTGAACATTCCAGTTGATTTTATGACTTCTCTCCTCGTGCTAAGATTCATAGTTTGCTTGCAGTAAGCTGTGGGCTGAGGGGAGGGGGAAGCATGATGTCAGGAGTAGGGAGCCAGGCAGGGCCCTCCTCATTGTCCTGTTTCAATACTACATGGGTCGGAGCAGCGGGGGACAGCTAGTATGAAATATATACATTGTAATGCTGACGTTGATGAAGCTAATTTAAAATAAAAAGAGAATCAGCAAAATGCTTTAAACATGGAGATCCATGAGCACTATTTGAGAAACTTTAAAGAAATGGAACAAATTTGTCATAAGAAATGGGCAAAAATCACACCTGTGCAAGGAGGAAGGGGACCAGCTATAAAAGACTTAAAGCTGTTATTTTAGCAAAACGTCAACCAAATTAATTACGTGTGGTGTCTTAAAACATACTCAAGATGCACAGTTCAGTTCTTGTATTTTGTTTAACAAATCTGTTGTAAAATAACTAACTGTAACTAAGTATGCAATATAATAATGACAAACATAATATATAAGAATCGCTTGTTAACCAGTAACATTTGAAAACTTTTTAGGGGTATGAATACCTTTACAAGGAACGGCAAATGTTCAGTGAATTGTGCACCACATGTAAAATTATTTTTCGTCTCTTCAAATGACAGTTGAGGAATGGAATTCTGCTTCATTTCAAAACAGCTGTTTTTCTTTGAGAGGCAACAAGATTCCTGCCAAATTTAAAGTAAGACAAGCTCATTGTTCATCTGAGGCAGATTTCATATAATGCCAATGTAAAATGAGCCAGACAGATGATGGTCAGAACAGTGCACGTTATTTTGAGAAAGGTACAATGGGGGGTAGAGTCTTAGACAAGCCACCTGCTAGCTCTGCAGCTACAACAGTGTTAATGACATAAGGCTGAAACACACCGCCAATAAATCTAGTCATTTGTCTACAAGGAAACTGTTTCTAGCAGTACAGAAATGATGCCTATATGTAGTACGGTTCAGGTAACCATGCATTATATAACAATGTGTAAATTTCAGTTAACATTACAACTATGTAAAACAGAGATCACATATCAATTTTCCTTTTCACATATCAAACTTCCATTGTACTGAATAGAGCTATCACACCTGTAGGCAACCAACCCTTATTGACCAACAAAAGGAAATCAGATGATAAGACACTGGAGGACAGATTCCTTTATTTGTCAACATTGACTTACTTCTTTTATTTGTGATTCACAGTTACATGAAGTAATAGATCACCCTACGATGGACTGGTGCCTTGAGCCCAATGCTTGCTAGGATAGGCTCCAGCTTCCCCATGACACTGCTCGGAATAAGTGTGTTTGAAACAAGGGTGGATGAAGTAATAGAGGCTTGTAATTGAGATGTACAATGTGGGAGGCCTTCAACTAAAATGAGTGTTTTGATGAGCAGTTTTTGTGATAAAGCCTTAGGAATAGAAACATAATGCAGTTTAAATAGATTTACCAGGTTTAGTGTCCGAAGGAGGCTGCAACAAAACAACATATTTCATGAGAGCTCCCATACTGTTCTACTTTGATATTTCTCCTGGTGGTCTGAAGCTAAAAAACCTCCAAAAAAATCAACATATTTAAACATGACCAAAAGGGTAATGGACAGGTGACCATAAGTAATGTTTTATTCTGGTAACAGAATAGCAGAATTGGGCTCACTCAGTTTTTTGAGTTTATTTTTTGTATTATGCTCTTCACTGAGTACACCCTCGTAGCATTCATATATATTTGTAGCTATAATGTACAAGCAGTAATGCACAGCATTTATATAGATCAACACAAATTATGTTAAACCACACAAAAAGAGAAGCAATCTTAATGATTAAGATAAGCAAATCCAGACATTTAGTAACATTATAGCCTGACATATGATTTGTTGAAAAAGACAGAGTGGAAAGCAAAAACAAAAAACTTGAAACTGCAGTTCTGGCTTCTTCCACGTCCACTTTGCCTCTCCTTGACACGTTATACTGTACATGCATACTGGATAGTCTAAATCAGGAGACGACTGAATACTGTTATCGTTGAATCCCAAGGCACCAAAATATCTGGTGTCATTTTCCATTGACAAGAGTAGCAGGAGCAAAACAGCGGAGTGTCAGCAGCAGTTCATAATGATTGCCAGGTTTTTATTTCAGAGGAAGTGACTAACAGAATGAATTGCAATTTGAACAGCTAATCAGCAGCTCTAATCAGAGTATCTTACGATGAAGTAGGAGGTCATAAGCCTACATTTAAATGCTATGATCAATGGGGTATCCCTTTCACAACCAGGGTGATGTTGCACAGCTTTGGGGCAATGTAGCTAAAAGTTCAACCGCTGACAGTAGTTTTATTTCTCCTTGGAAACTGTAGAAGACCAGCATCTCAAAAATGTATTGTAAAGTATGCTCTGAGATTAATAAGGTCTGTCAAGTAACTAAATTGTAAGCCTTTTAAAGCTTTATAATTTTGTTGGTGGAATTTAAATTCAACCCTAAACAGAATCAGAAACCAAAGTAAAGATTTAAGAAATGGAGTTAAGTGGACTTATTTCTTAATTCTAGTAATAATCCTTGCAGCAGTATTTTGAATTAACTTGAAGCTACAAATAGAATTGTTTGAGCAGTCTGTGAATAACACATTTCCCTAGTGAATTTTACAAGAAATAAATGTATGAATTAATTTCACTTTACCTGGCATATTCAGTTTTATCTAACTGGTTTCTCCAGTTGTGTGATACAATTCGAAATGTCATACCAAAACATAACAAAACTAGCTTTGTCTGTTTACCTTTAGTGTATAGAGGTTAACAGAAGTCTAAAGATAAAACCATAACATACAATTATATATGTGCTCACACTGTGTATATAGGGATAAAAGGAAGGATTAGCCACAGAACAATCTATGTCTCTCTACACAGGTAGATATTTAGACTAAAATACCCGACTTTGAAAATCCAAATTATTTTTAAACATCAAAAGCAATTGTAAAATGTTTTGTGGCTGTGATCTGAAGGGCCTTGTACTTCAAAAAAGTAATGACTCACGAATGACAGAGACAAACAAAGTAATGGGCTGGGTCAGACTGAGGATGAGTGCGTCATCACTCATGGTGAAGACAAACACTTCTTATGAGAAGAGGGTTATGCTTACTAGACAATAACACTGGGGGACAGGTATAAATATTCATTAGATATTCTTCAAGTTGAAAGTTTGATTCACACTGTCATTATCAATTTACACAAGGTACTATTATAACAAAAGACTAACAGAATTATTGTATAAAAGGGTTACAGTGGTTTAATATTTTCACTGTAGATAGCTTCTATTTACCTTGCTGAACCCAATCATATTATTCAGAACTGTCATTATAATCATAAAATGAGACTTCAGAAAGCAATGCAGTTTGGCTGTCAAAAAATAATGAATGCTGATGGCATGCATAAATCTGTGACACAAGAGAGCAAATAACTTAATGAGCTTGTCAAAGAAACTTTTAGAGGAAATAATTTAAAATGAAAGCGGTGTATCGTGTTCACCTTTTTAAATTACATCACATTATATACTGCTAGATGTTATAGCTTGAAAAAACACGTGTATACAGCAATGACTCTTTGGAAAGATGAACAAAAATCTATTATTATTGTGGAATAATTGTGTCTTTTTAATTTTCATGTGGAAAGGGATGTAATGATGCCACTTCTGAGAGTTGTGAAAAAAAAAACAAATATCTTAAGTACTCTTAACATATACTCATTTTTGTATTTCTAAAATAGCATCACTGAACCTAAATTCTTCGTCAGATGGACCTTGGTCATTTCCAGATTTTATTGTGAATAGAAATATTGTGAACAGAAATTCTAAAGAAAACAGTCTAATATTTGAAGCGTGATTTCAAGAGTGGAAGCTTAATAACCCTTTTTTTGCATGCACATTTTACCAGCTGAATGCTCTTCATGCAGCACTTGCCTTTTAAAATTGTTTTATCAAAAATGTAAGACAGTCACATTCAATCACAGAGGGAAATGTAATACACAACAACAAAATGAAACATTGTACCAACCTATTATCTGGAGGAATCATTGGATTACAGACTCTTTTGGTGATTAAAGGTCCTTTTACAGCGCAACCAGAGTCCTAACCAGCCTCTAGATGTACAGCCTCAAGACATGTATTCTCAGCATCACTCCTGCTGATAAGATCTTGAGAGGTACCATTGTCCTTGGAATACTTGTCTGGTGCTGCTTCTTTCTGGTACTTATGACCCTCCTGGTCTCAAATTGCTCCTCAAGTCTTACTCTCTCCCAAGTTCGCTTTACAATTCTGCTTTTTACAACACTCTCTCCTCTTGACTCTACCCCTCCTTAGTAGTCCATGGATGTTACCCTTTGTGATTTTCACTTGGGTCTAGGTGACCACTTATCGCTTCATCCCATTCTCAGACATCTGCTTTTTTCCCAGTTGGGTCAGCAAATTACAATATATTCTTATTTTTTTAAAAGCAATATAAATGTCATAGGGCAGCAAGGTGGCGCAGTGGGTAACGCTGCTGCCTCGCAGTAAGGAGGCCCGGGTTTGCTTCCCGGGTCCTCCCTGCGTGGAGTTTGCATGTTCTCCCCGTGTCTGCGTGGGTTTCCTCCGGGTGCTCCGGTTTCCTCCCACAGTCCAAAGACATGCAGGTTAGGTGCACTGGCGATTCTAAATTCTCCCTAGTGTGTGCTTGGTGTGTGGGTGTATGTGTGTGTGTGCATGCCCTGCGGTGGGCTGGCACCCTGCCTTGCCTGGTTTGTTTCCTGCCTTGCGCCCTATGTTGGCTGGGATTGGCTCCAGCAGACCCCCCTGACCCTGTAGTTAGGATATAGCGGGGTGGATAATGGATGGATGGATGGATAAATGTCATAACCCATAGGGGCATCTCCAAACCCAAACTTCGGACGTGATATCATCCACCACACTTCTGGGCTCAAATAAACTATTTTTATTCATCACCAAATTTCCCAAGTGAACACAGCCAATAAATAAACAACCACAATCACAATGTTCTTCTGCTCCTTCTGCCCTCATGATGAGTGTGACCCCCTGCCTTACCACTCTGATTCAACCAAGGCAGGCGAGGTGTCTCCTTCTGTTTTGGACCCGAGAGTACCTCCGCTGTCAGAGCAATGCCTAACCGAACCACTTTCACGTCAGACAGAAGCCCCAAAAAGTAGTGTCCACTAATTCTTGCAGCACCGTCTAGCAGCACCCCTGGAACTCAACAGGGCTGTCCTGCAGGACTCCCACCAATTTCTGTGGGTGTCTGTATTTGTAGCATCTCCCAGGGATGCTGCCATCTGGTGTGTCAGGGGAATAAATAGTCCCACAAAGTTTCCTCCCCCTATCCCTCCATAATATTGGCTTCCCAGCCAGGCAAGGGTCCTTGATCATGTCCCTCCAGGATGCCAGCATATCCACTGCAATATTGGTACAGTTTTCCAACCTCCTGGCTGTGGCAGGGATTTCCGTACATCTCTTCATGTTTGTTCACTGGCATGACCTCTCAGCTAGGTTATGAAGCTTTGAACCATCCCAGCCAGCACACCAGACCACTTCTGCCATCCATTTCAATGTGCATCAGTATTTTTTGGGAAAAACAGGTTACTTGAGGTGCAGGAAAAGAAAACATGAGTGAAAATAAGCAATAAATACATGCTGAATTCAGCTGAACCCACCACTCTCCCACTTTAGAGAAAGCCACTTCCTTTCAGTACTAGTAGCTGGAGCATGCGTTGATTGGGACTCGAGTGCAGGGGGTTACACCTCAGTGGCAGCATGAAAATGAAAAAATATTCAGTTTAAACCACTGTGACACACAAATGTTTGGTGTGAATTGTCAATACCCAGGAGCAAAAAAAGAAGCATAAAATTATTAAACCATCCTTATTACAACTTTGATTCCAGAGTCCATCAGGAAGGCTCAAGTGTGAAAACGCGGTTACCATTCAGTAGAGAAATATGCCTGATCATGATCTGATAAAAACAACGGCAAAATATATGCTGGACATAACACTAGTATGAATCTATCATCATAGCACAGTAGATTATTTTTAATGATACCATCGTGCTTTGGGACTATATACGATACATATTGGAAAGTTTTTTTTTAAAGAAACTAGACACCACTTTCAGAGGAACAGGAGGAAGCGGCCAGGCATATTCAGGATATAGAAAATGAAAACCCTTCCAAGAAAAAGTGAGAACACTGAAAATACTTGACATTTGAAAGAAGAGACTCGACTTGTATTCAACACTGAACAGATTTAATTAATTTTCCCTTGCAAGGTTGTTAAAAAAAGGTCAATTAAATGCTACATCCCTCTAAAATTTAAATATGAGTAATTCAACAACAAAACAAAAGGTTAAAGGAAATTACATTAAAGGACTTCGGTCCATGTAATTTGGTTTATAAAATTATCATAGAGTGCCTACTGGGATTTTATGTGTTATCATAAATTTTAACACTTACTGTATGAAACTGTCTTCTCAAAGAATTCAATAAATTGTGTGAACTTTTTTGTAATCAAAATATCAGAATATCTTTATTGTCATTGTAACAAATACAACGAAAATAGGTGTATTCCCTGCGGTGTCAAAATATAAATAAATATAGTTACAAAAGGAAAAGAAAGGATAAGAAGAAATAAGGTAGAACACAAACTCAACATAAGACCTTAGTTGCACATGAACACTATTGCACAAGATGTCATATATTGCACTGCTGCATTGGAGGTGATTAGGTGACATTCAGTGCCCTAATAGCAATAGGGTAGAAACTGTATTAACCTACAAGTCACAATCCTAATTCTGTTAACAATATGGTTTAGATTGGTTACTTCTTCTATACTTTCTTTCTTCGTGAGTTGTTCTTGCAATGACTATGTAGCAAATCATGAGTGTAAAACAAGAAGCAGACACAGAAAAAGGTTTGGGGCATGTCTGTTACCCTGTATGATGAAAATAAATCAAAAAGGAAATAATTTTTTCACAAAGATAAAGTTGAAGTCTTTCTGACAGGAATCCAATAGTGAACTGACTCAAAGATGGCCGAAATGCTTGTTATATGAGTTCCAGGCTGGAAGGGTAGAGTCCAGGGGACTCATATATAAACAGGGCGTATGCACAAAAATGTTGTGTACGTCCATTTCCACACATCATGATGTAAAAACTAAACTTGGCATAAAGCCACACACATTCTCACTCCAGCTCAAACCATTGCATATGCATGTTTTCAGCTCGGTTTTGCAAACTGGCGGCACCCAGAATCAAAGCAGTGCAACTGTTCCTGTGTGGTTTCCCTTTATTTTTTAGATTCACATCCCTGATGCCACTTTATCAAATACATTGAAATTAACCGCATATCGTTTATTAGTTTAAGGCATCTGATTGTAATCAACCTGTAACCATATGATGGTGCCAAACTATTCCAAATACCATAGCTGCTTTAATGTTGTTAACTCTCAGTGCACCACTCAGAGTATTTTAACCCATTGTATCTGAGTGTGGAATCACAGCTCTACAGCAGCTGATCGGAAAGAGGATTATCGAGATACAGAATCTAGCACACGCTGCCTCAGCCATGTGCACAGCCTATTTGAACTTCTCCCATCCAGGAAACGCTTCAGAGCCTTTCCTGTAGGGACCTTGCAGTTCAGAAACAGTTTCATCCCAAGAGCTACAAACGCATTCAATCAGTCCATCAAGTGCTCACGGTAGAACTGTTTGTACTTCTAAGTACAATTACCTCACTGTAAACTTGCACTACAGTTGTAATATTGCATAACCTGAGCCACTTATGCTTTCATATTGCATATTTTTTCATTTTTTTTATTGTATTATTATTATTATTATTATTATTATTGTTGCTGTTGTTGCTATTTTATTATTTTTTTAGGAAAATAAGTTTATGGAGGATTTGCATATTGAATCTCATTGTACCATACAATAACAATAAAGGAATTCAATTCAATTCAATAGAAGAGAGCACATATTTACAGATGATGATGATGACTGGCTTCTAAGTCGATTTAGATTTCCAAGCGCTATCTTCTTGGAGCTCTTGGTATCATTTTCTAAGATGAAATGCAGTTAAGTATGTGTATTACATTATACAGATAAATAATGCATTTAAATTAAATAATAATAATTAAATAAATAATGTATTTAAATTAAATAATATATATTATTAATAATTAAACGTGTGGGCACGGTGGCGCAGCAGTGTGAATGAGCTGATGCCCAGTTCAGGAATTGGTCCTGCCTCTCGCTGTATGCTTGCTGGGACTGCTGTGAGCCAGTATGGATTCATGGATAATTAAACATGTACTACGAATATATTTCAATGTTCCTTAAAAGTTTTGAAGAATCGGCATTCTAAGTTTACAGATGACTTGACATTTATTACAGAAGTGATTGTGTGGTGATCAGTTACTTGGAGAAAGAAAAGGAAGGACAGGAATTAGGAGTTAGTACGTTTGAAATTTCACAGCGAAGCAAGCATCTTTCAGGAGGCAGGAACAATCTCTAGACAGGGCACCAGCTCATCGCTACTACTGCGCCTCTGTGCCCCCATGTTTAATACAAGCTTTAATTCCTATGATCATGAAAATTATATCAAGTATATATCTTAGTATTTAAATTGTTCAGAGAGTTGTAATATAATGAATGTAATGTATTCTGTGTTCTGTGGGCGTATGAGAAAGCCCGTTTAAGATTCACACACATAGAGTACATAGTAGAACACAGAATACGAAGCATTTAACATGCTACTTTAGTTACGATGGAATTTGAGATACTAGTAAATTGAACAATTTTAAGATGAAGTTTATGATGTTCTACTTTAATGACAAAATAAAATTAAAATGGAAATTTCAAGATTAAAGTTGACCCTTTTTTTCCTCTGTGTCCCTATTGTTTTTCTTTTCTCTGTACTGTAATACTCTTCCATATGACATTCAGACAGTGGGCTACGACTCGCCTTTTCACGGCGACTTTGATATCCGACCACTTCTTTTTTATTTCGAGCACTGTATGACTTTCTGAATTTGAACTTTTGAGTTTCTCCACCACTCTATGTCACTCAATCAACTTCCTTTTATTGTTTATACCACTGCTTAAACCAACAAATAGTAAGTTTTTCCTTGCCTCTACTTGGTATTCACTGGAATTCTATTTTCCCTGTGCTTTTGCCATTGTCTTTTCAAAGAACGCTGAACTTAAGGGGCTATGTTTATTGATTTCAATATTCAAAGAGCGTAATTCTGGGAGGGGTTGGGTTGGGGTGGCAGGCGTGTCCATGTGTGTTACATTTCACGCTGACAGGGATTTATGAAGAGGAAAAATGTGGAAGTTGGAGTTATGCACAGATTTATGCACCTGGATTTTTTTGTGCATACTATGCACATTTCTGTTTTTAGTTTGAATTCTATGCACATGAGGGCCCAGGAGAGCAGACAATGGAAGTAATGTCATACTGTAGGTGGAACGGTCATCAATCTTCTGTGCTGCAGAGGGAGGAAGAGTGAAGGGATCATTAGCATGCAGCGCCAACCCTTATTTTGGCAGGTAACTACCATCAGCAGAGCTCTTAAGATGTCTCCAAAGTACACATATGTGACATGGGCCATAACCTAGGCAATGATTACAAACTAGAATAACTTTTGGTCATATTTTTTATCACTCACTTTCTGTTTCATGTGGTGTTTGCCTCTTCAGGGCCTAGGTACAACACAAGCCAGGAGCAATGGCATACTTTAGTCAGTTTCAACATTTGCACAGCTCAGTAATGGAGTCGTCCATGGACACTACATAGAGGAGACAGACATTGTATATAGCTCATAATATTATTTTCCAGCAGTTCTTTTCTGTACTGTGCTTATAACATTCAATTAGTTGAATGTGCCAAATAAATGTGCAGCCTGTAATCATCACTGCTGTATGTAATAAGTTAAAGTAAATCACATTTCACAGTTTTGTCTAAACCCTCCAAAATTTTGTAATGGTACAAGATTACAGATCAAAATATTATATCGATATTCAGTTGAAGCTACCATTTTTTCAAGATATGCTATAGAAGAAACTATATTTTTACCCAAAATTCCCATTATTCTTATAAATTACAGATTTCAATTCAAACAGAATACAGTTTCCTGTAAAATTGTGTTTAGCAGTGACCATCAAGATCAGACAATAAGATAACCGCAAATTGATCTACAGTGGGAATGTTTTACTCATGGTCAATTGCATCCTGCATATTGCAAAGATAGAAGATCCAGTGAATTAATATTTAGCCAAAAGTAAAAAATAATAATAAATAACAAATACACGTTGTGAATTGGACGGCCCGGACACAGACAGGCAGACACGACTAAAGCCATCACCACACGTTTATTTACACAATATTTACAATGTCTCTATAAGTGCACCACCTCACACAAAAACCCCAGCAGTCTCCCAAAGTCCAGGCTCCTCTTTAAGCCACTTCTCTTTCTCTCTCAGGCCTCTCGTTGCCGCCTCCTCTCCGACCTCGTTCATCTCCTCACCCGACTCCAGCCCTGAGTGAGGGAAGGCGGCTTCTTAAATAGGCAGGCGGCTGATGACCACACCCAGCCACCTGCCACAATATTCCCCAGCAAGCTGAGACCCCTAGGGACCAGCGGCCCGTCCCGCGAGGGCAGGTTTTCCTCGGCAGCAAGCCAAAACAGGGGGCGAAGACGTTGCCCTGATGCGGCCCTTCGGCACGCTTCCTCCGAATTTGGGCCAACGCTCTCCACTCCGACCGGCACCCCGATACTCTCTTTCTCGGCCTCCCCAACCGAGTCCTCCGTGATCCCCGCCACGGGACCGCCAACAAGAGCACACTCGCTCTTCTCCTCTCATGCTGCGGGTTTTCCCTCTGCCTCGGCAGAAGGCAGCCTCTCTTGGGACGTGTGCACCCAGCAACACGTCCTCCCATATCGGAGGAGTCGGCTTTCTTCCTTCAATTCCTCCTCTTTCTTTGGGACGCCACGGTGGTTCGGGTCTGCCTACTGTAGAAGGACAGACCCTGTCCCGCCGGCGTCCGTAGCTTTACGGGGCCAGTCCTACTCACCGTCCCTGCTGTACCTCTCCGGTCAGAAGATCCAACACCACGCCATTCCCTTTTCGCCAGCGGCACTTGCTCTGACGCGACTGCCATCCCCTCTGACTTCCGCGTCTCAGCCCAGAGGGCACATAGCTCAGGTGGCGGCGAGCAGGAGGCATCTCTGCAACCGCTGCAGAACCTCTGCCAGGGAGAGAAAGTCAGTCGACGGTGAGCTTACCTTACAAGCAGCGTCACTCACCGACTGCTTTCTATGGGCCCTTTCCTCCGGCCCATTCGGGTTTCTCGCTGGCACGGGATGGACATTCCCCGGGCCCGCCTCCATCCAATCGTTGGTGGGCACACGGGACACGCTATCCAACCCTGTGCTTGTTACAAGGAGGGACTTTCGGTCGGCGGCCATCTCGTCCTCCTTCCACACACGGGGATGGGACTCCGGGCAGCTCCGCGGCTACTGCGGCTGTTGTAGTTGCAGCTCCTCCTTCCCGGCAGCTCCCCTTGCTGCCGCCGCGTCTTTGAGCCGCCCCTGAAATACATAGTCCAACGGCAGACCGCTAACGGTCCGGGTTACTACATTTCCTAGCGGAGTTGGGTGCACGCCACCCCTGCGGCACGTGGGTGAGCTCCCCTGCTGTGCCGGGCCATCCACAGACTTATTTTTCAATGCAGGTCCCCACCTTGTCCCAGGTGGAGCATCCTGCCGACTACGCCACTGTGAATTGGACGGCCCGGACACAGACAGGCAGACACGACTAAAGCCATCACCACACGTTTATTTACACAATATTTACAATGTCTCTATAAGTGCACCGCCACACACACAAACCCCAGCAGTCTCCCAAAGTCCAGGCTCCTCTTTAAGCCACTTCTCTTTCTCTCTCAGGCCTCTCGTTGCCGCCTCCTCTCCGACCTCGTCCTTCTGCTCACCCGACTCCAGCCCTGAGTGAGGGAAGGCGGCTCCTTAAATAGGCAGGCAGCTGATGACCACACCTGGCCACCTGCCACAACGTACATAGAAAAGTAATCATTTAGTAACGTAGTACTTTTAATACATCACATTAATCAATGCCACTATAACAAACTTTTATTTTCTTAGGAAATTTTGCAGGCAAAACCAGGTATGGGAAACACAGCCTCTTTATTTATATAGCACATTTTAATATGTTCAACAAAAGGTAAAATTAAAAAAATATATAAGCAAAAAGTGGAAGAATTCCTAATTCTTTAATGGAATTAACTATAAAAGAAATTACCATTGATTCTAAGCAGTTTCTAAGTCTGTAATAGTTATAATGGCTAAATTCTGAGACCAATCTGATAACATGTGCTATAGTCAAAAGGCCAGAGGAGAAAAGAAGACAGAAACCCCAGCCAAAACCTCTAGGGGTTCCAGAGCCAAAATACTGATCAACACCTGGGCAATCTATAGAAAATAAATGTGATATAGTTATTATTTATTGTTATGATGCATTGTCCACAAAGATTTGATGCAGCATGATTCATTAACTGGGCTTGCGTCCACATCTTCCCTAATATCAAAGGTGACCACAGAAGTCTATTGTTGGGTGGCAGTGAGACAAAGCACCACCATAGACTATATATGAGGAAAATGTTGTATTGCTTTCTTTACTGCTTCCAAAATCACAGGCAGCTGGGCTGTACTTTGACCAGATAACAATGGCACAGGATGTCGCTGCAAAAAAGAAAAGAAGAAAATAGAGAAGTGTAATGGTAAGTGTGACTAGTGCAATGTTTTAAGTATGTGATACTGCAATAACATTTTTAATCTATTATGACTGGTGCAAAAAAACATTGAAAGGTCAAATTTAAAAAACAGGGTTTTAGAATTTTTTTTTAAATGTTCTGCAGTATTGACTTTGCTACCTCTGTAATTAAAGAATTGCTGATTTTTGCTACATACTGTAAGAGGAAAAGGCTGTCTCATCAGTTCTTTCATACTTGATGTTTGGAATAATAAGCAAACTGGTTTTTGAGGATCTAACATTCCAATTAGGGACATAGAGTTTACAATTTATAGTTTTTTTTTAACTGACTCTAAAGGACACATTCAGCCAGCATAATAATAACAAGACCTGGAATATGCACACCATTTTTTTTTGTTTAAGATTCTGGCTTCTGCATTTTGAACTATATGCAGCCAATTTATGGTTTCTTTGGTAATCCTAATAGGAGTTCGTACAGGAATCCGATCAACCAAAAACAAAAAGCAAACATTAATTTTTTGGTATCTTGAAATGCTTTAAGAGATCTAACGCTTGCAATGTGCCATAAATGAAAGAATACAGCCTTAGAAATGTGATTAATATATTATTTGAACGTTAGCTTTGAGAAGATAATAATAGCTACATTTTTTACTTCAGTTTTGATTTGTAAGGCCAAATGATCACATTTATTTGTAAGACACCCTCTTTTCCTTGCTGTCAATAAGTACAATTTCAATTTTTTGTTAAATCTAATGAGAAGTTAAGCAAAATAACACCTTTTATCGGCTAACTAAAAAGATTACAATATGCAAGCTTTCGAGGCAACTCAGGCCCCTTCTTATATCTTATCTTGCCTGAAGAAGTGGCCTGAGTTGCCTCGAAAGCTTGCATACTGTGATCTTTTTAGTTAGCCGATAAAAGGTGTTATTTTGCTTGACTTCTCATTGCATTCATAATGGCTAACGTGGTTCAACAACCTAGTGCTATTGTTAAATCTGAGGAAATTAATACTCATCCATTTTGTAATGCTATAAGATCCTGAATAAGAAGACTCGGGGTCATCTGGTGCTATATCGAAATAAAATAGTGCGTCATCTGCTTATTCATCTGTGGCAGTTTAGACTTAATCTGGCCTTATGGCAGCTGGTAGAGTGAGAAAAATGGCAGACCCAAAATTAACTACTGTGGTACACCATATAAAATATCATATCTCTGACGTATAAGCACCACAACTTACAAAGAATTTTATTCCTGACATATAAGATTGAAACCAGTGGTCACAGATGACACAGGTTGGATGGCATCCCATCCAGGACTGATGGTTCCTTACCTGGTTGGGTATCCTGTATAATGGAAGGACATGAATGAACAAGTATCCTGGCTGGGTTGGTTGCTGGTACCATTTGTGAAGCCACAGTAACTGAAAGACAGATTGCCTCCTGAGGCCATTTATACACTGGACGGCAGCACTATTCTCTGGTGGAGCTCCCATTTGTACACCTGTAAGGCGGCATGGATGCGGTAGTTCTGATGGGCAGTCCTGTTGGGGAAATTAGGTGCCACCAAAGGAGAGCTGCTGGTCTCCAGTTTAAAGAGATTCCACCAGACTTGGAAGTGCTAATGTATTGACACCAGAAAAAAAAAGGAGCCACTATGCGTCACACAGGAAGTTGCAGTGTGGAGAGGAGAAGGACAACACTGATATGGGGAGGTGTAGAGGTTGGGAGCATGCACTGATAGCACGTTGCCACATCCAACACACGGTGAACCACCGGGATTGGAAGTTTTTTTTTACAGTGGCTGGAGTGCCAATTCTGCCACCTACCCCAAAATTTTCCCTGTAAGTTGGAGGACAGGCTTGAAGGGCTGGATGAAGATTAACATCATACCCAGGAACCAACTCCAGGTTAAAGACCTTGCTTAAGTGCCCAGCCTCAGTGCTCAACGAGTCACTTTTGGCATTTATGGGATTCAAACCGGAAAACCTTCTGATTATCGGTGCAGACCCTTAGTCTTAGAGCCACCACTCCACGTCGTGGAGTAGAGGAGAAAAGAAAGAGAAGAGATTTACGATTTAATTGTGGATTGGGAAGAAACCTGTAAAGAGATAGTTTTGTTAAATAAGAATATGAATTTGAGACTGTCTCTGTGTCGTTGTGTCTGGGGTTTGGGGCACTTAGATACCTGCTGCAGGCCACACCAGCTTAAGGCAGTTATTGAGAATATCGTGATTGATGGCATGAAAAATGCACTTAAGTCAAGAAAAGTTAAGTTGTTTGTTTCATCATTAAAGTTTAAGTCATTAACTACTTTAACCAAACCGTTTTCCTATACTATGATTTAGTCTAAAGCTTGACTGCCATTTCTCAAAAATAAACGTTTTTATTTAAGAAATCATTTAACTACTGAAAACCTACCTTTTCTAGAATTTTTCTTAAAAAAGATAGATCGGAGATAATTAACTTGGAAATACAGTGCCTCTTTACTGTATTAAGCTGGTTCAGAAGATGGATGAATGGGCTGTCACATATTGTGAGCTTTTCTTTAATGATAATGGGATATCCCTGTTCTTCTATGTGCATGTGAAACGTTAAAAAAAAAATCCAAGTTCAAATTAAATTAACAGGTTTTCCTCTCTGCAGCATATCAACAGTGGGAGTAATTTAGTTTTGCATATTCTTAAATAATTTAGTGGCAGCTTCTGTTTTTCTTGACTACCTGTAATGTCAGTATTGATTACTCTCATTTTGTTTTGGAACCATACGTACGACCTTTCTTGTTTTCATAGACAAAGCTGGTGGATATTAAGCTCTGCTATCCTTTTAAACAATAAACGAGGAAAAGTAGACAGATAATAAATGCATTTTAATAGCATGCACCTTACACAGTCAGGTCATTTTCTTAGGGTCTACTACTCAAAATGGTCTTTGTTGTCCAGTTCAACAGTTATCATTAAAACATAAATGGTGTGAACGATTCCAGGGCGTCCACAGCCCAAACCCCCAACATGAACACACCAATAGTCCCTGGTGCAAATAAAGGATGGTTTATTTAAACTCATTCCTTCTCCAGTATCACAAACTATCACAAAACACAGGTTTCTCTCTCTCTCTCTCCTTCCAGTTCTTACCACCACACTGCCCTCCTCCAGTTGAGGGTTGCCTTTCTTCCCCCCAGCTCTGACTTGCCTGGATAAGGGAGTGCGGTCCCTTTTATTACAGACCTGGGAGTACTTCCAATGCCAGGGCGATTGCCCGATGGAAGCACTTCCGGGTCACACAGAAGTTCATTATAACAGAGAGCTTGCCTCCCTGCCGCGCCCTTTCGTGGCACCCAGTGACCCCAGCAGGGCTGCCCTGCTGGACTACATTTCTCGGCATGCCCTGCTGGTGTCCCACTGGGAATGGCTATCCGGGACTGCTGCCATCTAGTGTACTGGGGGATTTAAAAATCCCTAGTGACAACATCTCTTTCCAGTGGGCTGTCTGTCCATCTTCTCTGGCTCTCTCTTCCGGGTCTGATCCCTTTCTCCTCCCCATCCGGGATGCCTATCTGCTTGCTAGAAGCATCCTGTCCGGGTAAGGAACCATTCCTTCTTCTGGCCGGGATGCCCGTCCAGCCCATGTGGCATTTACAATGGGAAAACATCATATTTCTTTATTTGAATTACTTAGCTTCAATTTGAAAGTAGTTAATTCCACTAAAACTTTAACATTGTGCAATGCTTAACAAATAGAGGGTAGAGCCAATCTCCTGTCCTTTGACCATCCAGAGTTGCATCTTCACCCTGCTGTCAACCCATAGGTTTTTCTACATTGCTTCACAACTATGGAGGGTTTAAAATTATGACTCTGTTCAGAAGAGTCTACTGTAATATCACTACAGACACCAGAAACCACTGATTTTGCATTGTTCTTCTCAAGAAGGCAGACACTTCCTAATTATTGACATTTTTATTTGTTACACAGTTTTGATCAGGTGGATTTTTTTTATATATCTCTTGTTTCAATCCAAAAATGCTAAACACTGAAACTCATTTATGTATTAAATCACAATTATTTCATACATAATGACAATCTTGTCCAGCTACCTTTGATAAAAAGTACAGACTAATTTTAATCTAGAATTGAAGTGTTATAACTTGATTCTCATAAATGCCTATCTCCTAAAACTTACAATAAGATGTTTTTGGTGTTGAGCATTTGACCGTAACAGAACTAATATTATTTTAGAAAGTAATTCCTATTATCAAAGAAAGTAGTTGACCAAAACAGGTAAGTTATCCCTCTAGAGTTACATTCAGTTGCAATGAGCAAAGTGTAGACAAAATGGCCTTTTCCATGGATAAGGCTGAAAGTCCTATGGGGATGACTTAATTTTAGCGAAAATAGTAGGCTAATTTCTTACTATTTTGCAGGAAGAGAAATGAGAGGTTGTAGAACCCACTGTTTCTAAGAAAGCAAACTTGTCTTATTACATCCTCCAGAAAAGTGTGCAAACCAATTTTGTGAACATCTTGGGTGGATATATGACATTTGAACTCTTTCGTCAAAGTTCTTCTGGTGAGATTAAGTTTTGGACTGAGTTTACTGCTTCCTTGGGCTGCATTCTAAAAAAATCAGCATATTAGGATCAGATCTTCAACCATAAAGAGTCACAAACAGAAATATTTCATTCCTGAACTACTGCACATTTCCAATATCCAAGTAAAACAAATATACTTACAACATTATCATGTTCAGCACTGCTACCATGTACACCTGAAGGGAGTAGGCCGGGATTTGTGTGCATTAGATACAATATCTTTCTTTGCATGCCTGGTACAAATACCAACTTTAGGCATACCAATGTGATACCAGCAGAACTAGTTACTGAACATTCTAACAACTGATGTGCTAGCTGCTGAATATCAAGTTGTACAATTCTGGCACAATTCTGTCTTCCAAAGCAACACATTCACATGAATGTTTCACCAGTGCCATGAGTCTGGCCAAAGAAAGGAAGGAAAAAATGTCAGTATAAATACAGTTAGGTCCATAGGTAGTTGGAGAGTAACACAATTTTCATAATTTTGTCTCTGTTTGCCACCACAATGGATTTGAAAGGAAGAAATTAGATGATTAAATTACATGATTGAAGTGTAGGCTTTCAGCATTAATTCAAATGAGGCATGCCCTGCAGTGGGCTGGTGCCCTGCCTGGGGTTTGTTCCTGCCTTGCTCCTTGTGCTGGCTGGGATTGGCTCCAGCAGACCCCCGTGACCTGTAGTTCAGATATAGCGGGTTGGATGATGACTGACTGACTGACTGTATGAGGCATTTAGAAATGACAACCATTTTTATAAATGGTAACCCATTTGCGCGGCTTCAAAAATATTTCGACAATTGATTGACAAGGTGGTCCACAGCCAGGTGTGAGCAGGTCCCTCATTATTTCATTAACCATTAAGCGGGTAGGAGGTCGGCAGTTGATTCCAAGTGTGGAATTTGCATTTGGAAGCTGTCTCTGTGAACTCTCAATATAAGGTCAAAAGAGCTGTCCATGCAAGTAAAAACAGGCTATCATTAGGTAGAGAAAACAAAACAAACCCATCAGAGAGAAAGTAGAAACAACAGAAATGGTCAAATAAACCATCTGATACATTCTTAAAGAGAAGGAACGCACTGGTGAGCTCGGCAATATCAGAAACCCTAAACAACAATGGAAGACAACTGTGCTGGATGATTGCAGAATCCTTTTCTTAGCAAAGTATAACCCCTTTTACAACATTTAGCCAAATCAAGAATACTCTCTGGGACGTAGGCCTATCATTGCCAAACTCTACAATCAAGAGAAGACTTCATGAAAGTAAATAAAGGGGGTTTACCAAAAGGTGCAAACCACTGGTAAACCTCAAGTATAAGAAGGACAGATTAGACAGACTTTACCAGAAAATATTTTTAAACAACTAGTCCGGTTTTGGAACAGATTTCTTTTGACAAATGAGAGTAAGAGCAGTATGTACCAGAATGAAGGAAAGAGAAAGTATGGAGAAGAGAAGGATTGGCTCATAATCTATAACATACTACATAATCCGAAAAACGTGGTGGAGGCAGTGTTTTGGGATGGGCATGCATGACTGCCAATGGAAGTGTGTCACTAGTGTTTATTGATGATATAACTGCTGACAGAAGTAGCAGGATGATTTCTGAAATGTATTGGGCTATACTGTCTGTTCAGACTCAGACTAATGCTGCAAAACTGATAGGATGATGTTTCATGGTACAGATTGACAATGAGGCAAACCATACTGTGAAAGCATTTTCTTCAATGGCCAAGTCAATCAACTGACTTCAACCCAACTGGAGATGCATTTCACTTGCTGAACACAAAACGGGAGGCAGAAAGTCCAGCGAACAACCAGCACCTGAAGGTAGCTGCAGTAAAGCCCTGGCAAAGCATCACTAGAGTGAAAACCCAGTGCGTGGAGATGGCCATGGGTTCTAGACTTCAGGCAGTCATTGACTGGAAAAGACTTTCAACTAATTATTGAAAATGATCATTATATTCATGGTTACATACTTTTCAGCCCTTGAAAATGGGGTTTGTGTGTTGGGGGAATGGGTCAATGTATAAAAATTGCTGTCTTTTCTAAACGGCTCATGCAATGTTTTTGTTAATGCCCATGAACTAAAACTGTAAGTCTACACTTCAATCACATCCTGATTGCTTTTTTTCAAATCCATTGTGATGGGGCACAGAGCCAAAATGATGAAAATTGTATCACTGTCCAAATACTTATGGACCTAACTGTGTTTGCAGTATATCAGTAATAGCTTGGCTTTCAATACAAACATCTAGTATCTGTATAATACAATTGTTAAATATGCATATTGGATATTTTTCTTTCCCTCCTACACTATAATTATAGTTTTTGATCTAAAATTAAGATAAGTCAAAGGTAGTGAAACATTTCATGCATCTGTAATGTAAAATGACTATAATTATTACCTGATTTTTATTTCAAGGACATCCTGGGATTCTTTTAAATCTTTCATTGAAGGAACTGGTGGAATTTTACATTATAATACAAGGATGATATATAGTATATATTGAATTTATCACTTAGATCACTTAATGCCAACATTCCCTGCGGATTAGGCAGAGGTGTCCGATAAAAGCTTTACACATAGCGAAATAAGATAATTGATGTACTTGTCAGTTTTCCCTTCTTTACATTTGAAGATTTCTACACAGTGCTTCTTGATGATTTTTGTAAAAGTATTGAAGATTAACCAAATATGTGTCATATGTAAAGTTGAGAAAATTTGATGCCTGCCTTATTTTAAATATCAGCACTCATTTAGCCCAGGTAACCGAAATAGAAATAACTAGTGAATATAAACAGATACTTATTGTAATAAAATACTACATAATACATTATAAATCTGTGCCAAAGCATGTATTGTATGTTATTATTGTAATTAATGATAAATGTAATTATTGCATTTAAAAAAAGCAAGATTTTTTTTTTATAGCGATTATTCTTACTCAGGATCTTTTATTCCTGTTATCTGTGACATCCTTTCCCTTAAAGGAGCACTCCACCCAAAAATTATTTATTTATTTATTATTTTTTATTATTATGTTACTTACCCCATGCAGTTTTTAGTAATGGCAGAGAAAAACTTATTCATGCAAAGTAGAGATAAAGTTTTTGATAGTACAGAAATCTATGGTGACTAGTGTTGGACAATAACAAAAAATATAAAATCATCCATAAAAAAAATCTACCATTATTCGTGTGACCTAATCCACTTGTGAAGTCACCCTGGTGCATGCTCACAACATCCCAAACGTGTATTTATACTAAAATATTGTCAAATAAACCACTTCTGGATATCCGTGCCCAGTGGGAAGCCAGCAGTGCTCAGACAGGAATGGGTACTTGAATTGTACACATGCCACCTGTCGTTACACTTATGTTTATAACCACTACTAGAGTACCTCAGGAGTATTTAGCCGCAAGGCTGTGAAACTACATGGGGGAACTGAGCTAATGCTTGTTCAGGCATCTTGGTTACAAGGCATATTTCCTTCCTGATAATTCACTCGTTTTTTTTTTACTTTTAGTGGGCGGAGTGGTGGCTATGAGGTAGGGATCTGCACTGGCAATCAGAAGGTTGCTGGTTTGAATTCTGTAAAACACCAAAAGTGACTCTACTCTGTTGGTTCTCTTGAGCAAGACCCTTAACCTGCAATTGCTCCGTCCTGGGTATGATGTTAATCTGCATCCAGTCCTGCATGTAGGCCCTCCAATCTGCAGGGAATAACTTGGGGGTTGGTGGCAGAATTGGCACTCCAGCCATGAGAAAAAATGTCACACTGTTTCATTCCATCTGAACTAGTGTGGTGCTGAGGTGTCACCTGTTGCCTGGCTGCTCTTGGGTCCTGATCTGGGATCCTGAGTTGGTTTGTCATGTGGTGGGTGTGGCAATGCGCTGTGTCAGCACATGTTCCTAACCTCTCTCTTGCTCTCTTTAGTTATACTTATCTTTCAGAGAACTTTGCACTGTTGATATCATGTGAAACGCCAATGAATAAGCTGTTACTGGGATGGGCTCCTGACCAGTGAATGGATGTAGAGTATGGGTTTTCTGAGCACATTCCGTTTTAGTTCACAAGAGTCTTTTCTTGAAGTGATTTATTTAACAATATTTTAGTAAAAATACATGTGTTTGGCATATTGTGAGCATATGACTGGATAACGTGACATGTGTAGTATTTGACACAAGTGATTTTTGATTTTTTTCATGGACTTTTAATATTGTTTGCTGTTGTCCATTATCAGTCACCCTAGACTTCTACTCTATCTGAAACTTTTTTTTTATCTCTGTTCTGAGATTACATTTTTTCAGCCATCTCTACAAACTAAATGGGGTAAATATAAAAAAATATAATGTTTACTTGGAGTGTTCCTTTAGTTCACATGGAGACTCCTAATAATTTTACTGAGTTAGAACCTGACCTTGGCAGTATGGACATTGCCGGTGTTAGGTTATTTTGCTCCCTAGGCCAAGCTTATAAGATGCTGCAGATGTTCTATCAGACGGTTGTGGTGAGTGCCCTCTTCTACGCCGTGGTGTGCTGGGGAGGCAGCATTAAGAAGAAGGACGCCTCACGCCTGGACAAACTGGTGAGGAAAGCAGGCTCTATTGTAGGCACGGAGCTGGACAGTTTGACATCCGTGGCAGAGCGACGGGCAGTCAAAAGGCTCCTATCAATTATGGAGAATCCAATGCATCCACTAAGCAGTGTCATCTCCAGACAGAAGAGCAGCTTCAGCGACAGACTGCTGTCACTGTCCTGCTCCACTGACAGACTGAGGAGATCGTTCCTCCCCCAAACTATGCGACTCTTCAATTCCACCCGGGGAGGTAAACGTTAACATTATTCAAAGTTATTGTCTGTTATATTTTTTTATTACTCTTTAATTTAATATTGTTTTTGTATCAGTATGCTGCTGCTGAAGTATGTGAATTTCCCCTTGGGATTAATAAAGTATCTATCTATCTATCTATCTATCTATCTATCTATCTATCTATCTATCTATCTATCTATCTATCTATCTATCTATCTATCTATCTATCTATCTATCTATCTATCTATCTATCTATCTATCTATCTATCTATCTATCTATCTATCTATCTATCTAAGCTTATTAGTATGCCAACCGACTGTTGACTAGCTAACCCATGCGGCCGGGTATTATCTCCCACAGGGCAAATGCCTAATTCACCTTAACGGTGGCACTGGGCCTGAGTATGGATATTTGAGCCCTAAGGTGCTTGTAGGTGAATACAGTCCTTGAAATCTGGAAAAGACAAAATTTCTCTGACAGGGAGTCAGCAATTTTTGCAGGTGTTCCCCAACTACCTGGATGATGCAGTATTGTTAGAATCACTGCTGTTCCCAGTGCTGAAACCAGATGTTTGCTGAGGGTAGTCTCTCTCTTTCTCTCCTACTGTGGAGTATCCATGTGGAAAATGTATTCTGGCTTGCATCTCAAAGTTATGTGTGTTATTTTAATTGGATGTTAAAAACTGAACCTGTATGAGGGTGTATGTATGTGGACCCTGCAAAGGACTGCCAGAATAAGCTTTCAAGTTGGAGAGCTGGACAACATATTTTTATTCCATAGATTCTTACAATTACTACAGATTTTTATTCCAGTTTTAAAAATTATAATTAGTTTTTTTCATGTTTTTTATTTATACTTTTCGCAGCGTTTGATAAGCATATTTTCAAATGCGTCTGGATTAACTGTAGAGTGTGGTGTTTGATCATGCTCCATAATGTAAGGTTTACAAAGCAAAAGATTTTCTGTCTGTTGTTTGTTGTCAAAGCAAATGGATCAAATCAGTTTTGCTCAATACTCGCACTTAATTCTTTCATATTTCCTTGTGTCCTCAGTTATACCTTTTTATATATTTCCAAAGTCTTACAGGTTCAAAAGTAATGTTTTCTTAAATTATCCATCTGTTTATTTACTCATTTCTCATTCCAAAACAGAGTTAATGTGAATGCTCCACAGTATAAATAAAAAAGAAAAAGAAAAAAAACTAAGAAAAGATGGCAAACAAGTGTTAAGCGTTTTAATGTTAAGGACATTTTCTGCATTATGAATACATTTTATAAGTTAATAGTGATGATGTGAAGCAAAAATACTTCTTCAAAATATAAATATTTATGTTATATCTTTTTCAAATCTTAAACTAGTTTAATGATAAACAGAGCATACTGAAAGTCCCCCAAAGTTTGGAAAAAAAGTGAGAATTAATGCAGAAAAATGAAAAAAGCTATTTGAAATTTGGGTAATCTGGTCTGAAATAAAATAACACATAGTTTATATCAGGGGTAGGCAACGTCGGTCCTGGAGTGCCACAGTATGTGCAGGTTTTTGTTCCAACCCAGTTCCTTAACGAGAACTCAATTATTGCTGATGAAGCACATATTGCTTAAGTGACATTTTAATGCTTCATTTTAGTGGTCTCGTTTGTTAAGGTTCTCCAACCTTAATTGCTTATTTCAATCTTAAACTGCTGCATTCAGTGTTTTAATTGCTCCTTATTAGCAATAAGATGTAAAAGACAAAGCAGCCAGCAGTTCTCCAGCTAGCTTTTTTCCAATTACATCTGTGTGTGTTCATCATGCACGGTTTGATTTAATAAAACACTTAATAGAAAAATGTGACAGACTGAAAATGATCTGTTTTAGGCTTCAAATCATTTGGATGATATCCTTGGAAAGGAAAAAAATCTACGATATAAAAGCCTTACATTGCACAGACTAACAAGCCATAAAATTAAATAAGGTCTGAGATTGGCAATGATTGGTTTCTAATTAAGCAATTGGGTTGAATGAAAACCTGTAGCCACTGCGGCTCACCAGGACCGACCTTGCCTACCCCTGTTTTACATCTTATTGCTAATAAGGAGCAATTAAAACACTGAATGCAGCAGTTTAAGATTGAAATAAGCAATTAAGGTTGGAGAACCTTAACAAGCGAGACCACTAAAATGAAGCATTAAAATGTCACTTAAGCAATATGTGCTTCATCAGCAATAATTGAGTTCTCGTTAAGGAACTGGGTTGGAACAAAAACCTGCACATACTGTGGCACTCCAGGACCGACGTTGCCTACCCCTGGTTTATATTAAAAAAACTTTGTTAAACATGCTCAGCCCAGTTCAGGATTGTGGTTTGATTATCATCATTAGAATCAGTTCTTGATATGGTACCGGTCCATTGCAGCACTTACTTGTGCACAGGGTACAGTTTATAAACCACTCTGTTGGACCCTTATACTCCCAACCACCACCTGAAGAACACAGAACACGGAACACACAAAGAATACAGCAGTGAAAACCTGAAAGGCAAAAAATTAATAAATAAATAAAATTATAGATCATTTAAGCAAGCAATTATTAAAAAGGGGCTCTGAAGACCTGGAGAATTACTGCACAAATCACCAACTGGACAGGCAGGATACGCTCAAGGCTTCAAACTGATACAGAACAGGAAAAGAGATCTCCTGAACAATACAAATGCTGGAGAAAACTCATGTTACTTAGATAAACAAAAGGTTGTCAGGCCAGTTGACCACCCTGTCTCTTTTTTTATATTCTTACTCATCACTGACACCATTGGCAAAGCAAGGGTCCAAGGCTATGGTTATTTTGTGCAACAAAAATCTACACTTCTGTGACTGCTCTGTGATAAAGACAATGAAAACAGTTTGAAACAATGATGAATCTGGCATTTTTGCTAACTCTAATTCAAGCCATGCATTATAAATAATTTAATAGCATCAGTTGCAAAAGTCATTGTCAAGAACAGAGAAGCATGAAAAATGAAAATTAAAACCACAATTTTAACAGTCATTTGCTGTGTAAATGAAGACCAGAATGCAGCCAGCCAATCACAGCAGCTTCAACCAAATAGTATTTATTTTTAGAATGACTTTTTCTGTTTTTACCTGAATCCCAGTGGAATAATTATATTTTTAAAGCTAGAATGTGATGCGTATACAATGGACTGAAGCTCATTTTAAAGAGATTGAGAAAGATCCTGAAGGCTGTTCCAGGTATTATCAGATACTCTGCACTTATTCCATATACTGCGGGTACCGTATGACTTCACCAGACATTCCTTTAAATGCTTACTTAAGATTATAAATTGTTTTCAGTTAAACAGCTCTTTGTAGACTTTATACATTGTAAGGGTATCAGTTTCCTTTGAAGATGCTGATAGAATACTACTAAGTAGATATGGGCAGTGCTGATTTATACTTTTTCAAAAGAAGATCTTTTTTCATTGAGTATTTTCTGTGTTTTTGATTTATTTAAATAATATTAATAAGATCAAAATTCAAAAATGTGCATTATTAGTTACAGTAGAATATCACATTTATTTATTAAAGGGGCACAAAGTTAATTTGGATATTAGTATTTTAATACTAGAACTGTGATTTTGTTTTGCTAAGTGTATCAAATTGATTCTTTACGTGATCTCAAGAAATTCCTATATAGGAATATTGTGATTTTCCAAAAAAATATTTACATATATTCTCAATAACATTTTTTAACCTGCTTAATGTAATTAAAGGTCTCCATTGAGTTCATCTTGACAGCACACGGTCCAAGGTAGAAACTCACGCTCACACAGGGCGAATTTGAAATCATCAGCTATCCTAAACAACACATCACTTGGGACATGGGAGGAAAACAAGAGTACCCTAAGAGAAAACCCATGCAGAAATGGGAATATGAACAGGTGGGGGATTTGAACCCAGGATGTTTCATTCAAAAGGTGACAGCACTAGTACTGCACCTCCTATTACAAGATATAGTAGCTATATTTTTAATACATAAAACTAGGGGGATTTGCCGCCTGCTCGTCTCGCTCGCCAACCCCCTGGCCTGCGCTACGCGCCAGCCACTTCACATCTGTGCTGCTCGCGTATGTGGATTTCACTTTCACCAAACAACAAATCTTTTCATTCTCGCGGATACAGCTCGTCATTGGGAAGAAACATTACTTTTCCTTGATGGCAACATGAATTAGATGATCTACAAGTCTCCAACTTAAAGTTTAAATCCAAACAATATCTATATACTTATGTCATATCACCTATGTCCATATATTCAATCTCTTTTTTGCTGTTACGTTATTTCACTGAATAATAATTTACGTTTGTTAGTGCTAATGCGATCTTTACTATCAGTTTTTTGAGACTTTTGAAACTTGGCCAAATTTATATGGTGATTAGGTCATGAATATTCAAAAAGGACATTTTTAAGCCATACATAGTTACTGGCGAGAAATGATGGGCAGTAGCTCGAGCACATACATAATTTTACGTTGATTTCAGATTTATAAATCAACTTGTTGTGGGACCTGGTGTACATACAGCTTTATCAATGCATTTTCTCCTTTTTAGCATATGCCAAATTTTAGTATGAAATCTAAGCAAGGTTTTATAATTGAGCCCCCTGGCTCTTTAAAGCTGATGGAAAGTTGAAGGGTCAAACATATACAAGAAACACAGAGAGAGAAGTGCATAAAAAGTAAAATCAGAACAAATAAAAATAAACCTATCTACCTATTACCGGTACTAACGAGAGACAAGAATCGAAGTTGAAAAACAAGGCAAGATGTCAAATGAAACTTGCGTGGACCAAAAGATTTCATTTAGTTTTTTAATTTTTTTTTGGATGTTTGTACCTGCATATAAGATAATGAAAAGAACCCACAGTTGACCAACTACCCATGGCCACAACCCTGGAAGCAGTGTGGGAAGCAACGCCTGTGACAGGTCTCATAAAAGGAGCCGATAGAAAGACCTAAAAATAGCATTCAACACATTAAAAAATACCAAATGAATTCATTCATACTCATAATCATAATAAGGGGCTGCTAGATGGAGTTCTAATCTGGTGTCCCTTTAATAAATATATAGCTGTCCCTGACCTGAGAGCTTACTGTGGGGCTTAGCAGAAAGTAAAAACTGAATTCATTCTAATGTCTCCACCTTACAAATGAATCTGAGATTGAAGTGGAGAGGTGAGTGGTGCAAAGACACTGAGCTGGGAGAAAGATGAGAGGGCAGACTTTGAGAAAGAAAGGAAGCATTTAATGCTTGGTGTGCAATACATTGAATTAGGCAATTCACCATACTGGGTAGAATGAACACATGACCTGCATTAGCCAGAGTAGCTACAGGTGAGTGCTGTTTTACTGGTATTTGCTTTGTACCTTGGATTTCTTTTAGTTCGCTAATTTAAAGAAGAAGAGAAAAAGAAAATCAAGTTATGATAAGAAGAAAAAGCTGATAAAAATGGCAGAGATGGGGTTTGGTTTTACTATACATATTTCCAGCTGCCAGAACTGCCCAAAAAACAGCCCATTTATTATCATTAAAGTAATGTAGTTTAACTTCTTCACTCTATGTAGTTTGCTTTTTAATGCAAGTTGATAATATATGGTAAAGATTATATAGCAGATCACATCTTGTGTTGGGTGTTTGTTGTTAAACAGAGGAAAAAGATTAGCTCAGCCTCTGCCTGGGAACAGACGCTTGCATATTCCCTTGTGTGTTCAGCTGAGTTTCTTCTGTTTTCTCCCACAGTCCAAAAAAGGCAGCTATGTAAATAAAGCATTACTATAACCATATCTGTAATCAGAAGGTGTGAAAAAGTGTGTGGTCCCATTAATGTGTGGATAATAATGTAGATTATACTTTACAGCCAAACTGGAATTTTCATTGATAGACAGTTTAGCGTTTCATGTTATTATTTAATAAACTAAACTGACATTTTAGACACATGAGTAAATGAGATCACCTAATAAATATTATGAGTAAGTAATCAAATTCCCCCATCTTTAGACTATAATTAAAAGCATGATGAAACAATGATAAAACACGAAAAACAAAAGAATAATGGTGCGTTATAAGATACCTTATACTTACTTATTTTTTGGGGATCTCGGGAGCCAATCTGATAAAAACCTGCTGTGACAGGCCATGAAAGCATGGAAAGCAAAGTATACATTTTAATGCTAAATACAGGGGATAGTAACAGCATTATGAAATCAGATGTGGGATAATTACAGTAATCTATGTAAATATTCTGTATTGTATTTTTCTTGGTTTTAATGTTTCATTTTTGTGATTTTAATTCAGTACATACCACAATGATTGAAAACAACAGTGATTTATGTTTACCATGGGATAAATATCTACTCAATTTAAATATTTAAATAAACCTGTAAATCAATGGCAACTTTAGAACTATGTCACTGGTGTTACTGTGTGTGTGCGTATGTGGGTCTGTGTGTGTGTGTGTGTGTATGTGTGGCACTAAGTCCTATAGACAGGAACACAATATTTTCAAATGATGTTATTAACATTATTACATGTTGTGAACCAAAGGATTGCTGCAATTTAAGAGTTCTTGGACTGCCAACCTGGTGATTCCCTGTTTATATCTGAACAAAGCAAAAAAAAACCTCTGTAAGGAAACAGAAAGTAAATAGTATACTTTGATATGCAATTTAATAAGTGTCTATGAGAAGAGCTCCATTATTCTCTCTTTCCTGGGTCCAAATGACCATGACTTGTAATTGTCCCGGTTATACAGTAGTTAGAGATGGGAGACCGTGGAAGTCAACAACAAATTGATGTTGCATAAAAGCAGTTAGAAAGTACATTTTGTAAGGGATGTTTGTGTCAATGAAGTCCATACTTTTTAAGCAAATGAGGAGAGATTTCTCTTTATTTTGAGGCCTTGACAGTCTTAGCCTACGCGTTACCTCTGCATATGTATGTGTCACGTTCTGGAGGAGTATCAATAGGGCTCCCATGGAGGAAAAAGATAAGGAACTTAATGCTGCATGTGTTCTTGCAATTTCTGTGGAAGTTAATGTCTTTTAGTAGTTTTTTTCCTGTACATAGATCAAGTAGCACTTTTCCATTGGCAATGGGCCACAGTGCTCTCTATACTGTATTCAGGCTGATCTCCTGGTTTTGGATCCAGTATGCAGTGTCTTATTTGTGTGAAATGCTACCTGATGTCATGGATCTTGTTGTTTTTCTTTGCATGGCAGTGTGTATAAGTTTGTTTTGTAACCAGAGTATATGATTTTCTGTGGCAATTAAGACAACCCATTTACTGTAAAGACCGAAGCTGGGTGTTGCCCTTGTTTTCTATACCTGCATTCTTTATCCTGTAGTCGAACTGCATCTGATTGGCTTATGCAATGTGCTACACTGTCAGCAGATCTTGTCGTTCTTTTCCTATCAACTATGGCATGTGCCCTTGCCACTACTTGCTAGGCGAAGAACTGAAGATAACCCACTGGTTATTTATAAGTGAGTCTGAATGGGTGTGTGATTGTATCCTGCTATCAAGTGGAATCCCATCCAAGATTGAATTTTACCTTGCAGCAAATGCTAAAGGGTCTTAGAAGTGAATTATCCTGTTCTGCAAGTGAATAGTTGGACTAAATACACATGTACAAATGCAGCCATTCAAAATATTCAAAGAGTGTTACATTATTTCATAGTACTTGTATATCATGAGATAACACTGTTTCAGAAATATTCAGAAATGTAACTACACTACCTTGTAAAGCCACCCAGTGGAGAAGTGAAACCTTGAAATCGTGTGTGGAGTATTTGACCGTCTGCCAAAAAACTCCACTTTGAATACAGTTGAAAGCTCAGTGACATTTTGTCCAGCTACAGAATTTTGTTTGTTGTTGATATTAAACTGATACTATACTGCAGCTAGTGGACTTAATGTATATGTTGTGGCACGCGGCTGGGGGTGGCACCCAGCCGGGACGCCCAGGAAGACAGGAGGAGGGCTCATGCCTCCTCCAGACCACGAGGGGGCGACCGCCCTGGTTATATTGGGGGCCACGGGTACAGGGCTTGGAAGCTCAACCCTGTAGGGGCCCGTGGTCACCGCCAGGGGGCGTCCCCATGCCTGGAGGACCCTGGACCCCAGCACTTCCGCCACACCAGGAAGTGCTGGGGGGAAGAAGAGAGGGGACACCCGGAGTGCTTCCGGGGAGACAGCTGGCACTTCCGCCACACTGGGGCATGTCCATGGGAGATTGCCAGTGCACACCTGGAGCACATCTGGGTGGAGATAAAAGGGGCCGCCTCCCTTCATTCGGGGCTGGAGTCGGGTGCAAGGGGACGAGGTCTTAGAGGAGAGACAGGAGGCGGCCTGAAGAGAGTGAGGCATTGTGGTATTGGCCTGGACTTTGGGGAAGTCTGTGGGTTGTGTGGCATTTCTGTAAATAGTGATTGTATAATAAACGTGTGTTGGGTGACAAAATCATGTCTGCCTGTCTGTGTCCGGGCTGTTCCCCACAATGTAAAAATTAAGGGATTTTTCTTCCCCAATGCACAATCATATGAAGTCAACTCAAATTTTTAATCAGTGGAACTGCCCACAGGTGATTTGAGTTCTAACTTATTCTAACGTACGTCCTGTTGTGGAAAGATGTCAAGGCACCAGATAAGCAAGGAGGTGACACAACGATCGATGCTGGGGCCCCATCATCTAGTCCCATAGTTTCTCATGTTAGTGCTACTCTGAAGATATACAGCTGTACCTGTCATTCTTTAAAGAGGACCACATGATCTCTGCATACCTCACTTAAAAATAAAGTCTTCAATACGTAATCTATAAAATAGTGAACTATGGAAGATTAAACCAATAACTAAGATCAATAAATACTTAAACACTAGGAATAAAACAAAGATGGGATTGCCTCCTCCCATTTGTTCCCCAGTGCTCTCTGTCTGTCTTGTCTAATCCTGTTCACTGATTAGGCTTGCTCACCAGGGCTGAGACTTGGGTGGTGAATGCAATCAACTGTTTGGCTCAATCCCAATCACCTCAGCCATTCACCACGAGGATCCACTGAGTCCGGCTCCCTCACTCTACCATCATCCTTTGGCATATGTAGAAGCACATAGTCACTTTTGCTCTCCATGCTCAACAGGAAGAACCCACCCCTGGAGCGTAATTCCTCACCTCCTTTCCTCAACTGCTCGATCCTGATTTTTCTTTACCCTCCTTTTCTTCCTGGTTTCTCTTTCTCTGGTTTTCTTTTCTATTCCTCTCTTTTCTACTCAGACAGACCCCTTTTATTCTTGAGTTTAGATTCTTTTCTTTACAACCCACAGATTGTCAATGAGGAATGCCTGTTCTGAGCATGTGAGCGAGCAATCAGCCAATTTCCCTGTCAAACACCCATTCATACTTACAATTACAAAGTATGAGGCCACACATGTTTTTTTTTAAAAACATCCCAATGCCATGGACCCCAGATGTGCTGCATCACAATGACCAGCTGTCCTTCACTAAAAATGTTGCACACTGTCTCTCAGCATTGCAGATTCACTCTATACAACATCCATAAGATCAGACCATATCCTAATGGAGTGTGTAGCACAATTCCTGGTCCAAGATTTGGTCTTGTCATGCTTGGACTACTGCAACTCTCTGCTGGAATGTGTTACCAAGCCACTGGAAGTGATTCAGAATGCAGCAGCATGCCTGGTGTTTAACCAGCCAAGGTGGGCATATGTCAGTCCTCTTTACAGATCACTAAATTGGCTCCCTGTAACAGCACATATTGAATTTAAAACCTTAATACTTTCTTATGGAGTAGTGAGTGGGTCAGCACCTACATATATGGAGACACTTCCGAGGTCCTATGCTACTTCTCGATCACTCAGGTCTGCTAATGAATGATGTCTAGTTGGCATCAAATCTCAATCTCATTTCATGTGAAGCTCTGAGATGGTGGAAAGAGCTGCTCACCTACATTCTAAATTTTGAGTTCTTCACTGTGTTTAAGAAGCTGTGTTTTGAAGACTCTCTTGTTTAGTGAATTTCTGTCTAACTCATAGGCTTTTGAAACCAAGGATTGTATTGTATTGTATTCTAACTTGAATTTTGTTCCAAGATCTTCACTTCTGATTATTCATTTTGTAGCCTTGTATTATATTTTTATTTCTAAGCAATCCCCAGACTGATGTTATTAGATTATGTTGGCCATTTTTGTAAATCACTTTGGATGAAAACTTCCGCTAAGCAAATAAATGTTTGTTAATGCATTGTTACATTAAATCAGCTCAGCCAAGTCACTGACTAATTCATTCTAATTTTCAAAGTTTGCTATTTTGAACAGTGCTTATGGAATAGTTGTAGATCTTATTAAATGTTTTATATTATTAAATAGCTAATAACAGAACAATAGCAACATATGAATGCATCTAAGTAAAGTGTGTGATGATAGAAAAATCACAAGAAAAATACATAAATCAACATTGTAAGTTAAGGCTTTTACTTACATTTTTACAGTCATTTGAAGCAATAAAGGCTTAAAAAAATAAAGTCCTCAAGTATCAAATGTGTTAAGTGATCAGGATTGCTCACTATTAGTTTATAATCACTATTTTTTCATAATTGATAATATAAAAATACATAAGGAAATTAAAGCACAAGTCACAAATCTTAGCAGTAACACTTATTTCAGAATTGATTAACATACAAGCAGGTGTAATATTTTTCTTTTTTCGATTTTTAACAAAAATTATGGTTTTATTTATTTATTTTTTAGAAAGAATGAATTTTTTAAACATAAAGCTTGCAGTAATTCTTTTTCTTTTTTAAACATGCACAACAGCCTTTTCTAGCTTAACCTTGTAGCTGGCCTTGTAAATGCTAAGTGGTTGAAAATAGCAATTAGAAGCTTGTTTTGCATTTCTATTCTGATATTTCAGAGATTATTGCTTTTACATACTGCAATCAACAGTGGTAGCTTTGGAACGAACTGCTCATTTAAAAGTGAGATAGAATTCTACTTTGTTTTTTTAATTATTTATGTAAGCCTTTTACCTTTTTTCTTAAATGTACATAATCTATTTTAAAGTATCTTCTTAGCAGTATTATATCATTATTAAAATCCCGACCATATCTTCCCCTTACTTAGTTTTATATTAAGTGAGTTCAATAATAGATGAAGGATGATCTTATCTTTATTAAGACTTTAAGAATATTTTTCCCCAGCCCCTATAATCTTGTGCTAAACCAATAATTAACACAGGATAGGGTGCCATCTTAAAATAAAATGGCAGCCTTAAATTCACAATGGTGCACAATGGAAAAATGATTTAGTGAACTCTTGATTAGTTACATTTTTTTAGTACTGAAAAATGATATCACCTCTAGATGGTATTGGCTACATTTAACTTTAAGCCATTTAGTAAGAGTGTGAAAATAACAAAAGAAATCTGCAGCATTGATAAATGTTCTAAGTAATGTAAGCTCTTTATCTAAATTTAGTAGTGGGACATGACTTCAAGTTAAAGCACTCCACCCAAACATCACAGAAGTGAGCATTTAAAAAGAATATGTAACATAAAAAAGTTAGTAATACTTGGGGTTTAGCATCAAGATGTCCCTTAAGTTTGTGTTCTCTGTTGTTGACAGTTTCCTAGATACAGTATTTGGCTTTGACAGTTTCATAGGCCTATTAGTTCCTCTTGTGTTATGAGAAGGTGGCAACTCCTTGATATAGCTATCTATTCATTATCCATCCATCCATCCATCCATCCTCTTCCGCTTATCCAAGGTCGGGTCGTGGGGGCAGCAGCTTGAGCAGAGATGCCCAGACTTCCCTCTCCCCGGCCACTTCTTCTAGCTCTTCCGGGAGAACCCCAAGGTGTTCCCAGGCCAGCCGGGAGACATAGTCCCTCCAGCGTGTCCTGGGTCTTCCCTGGGGCCTCCTCCCGGTTGGACGTGCACAGAACACCTCACCAGGGAGGCGTCCAGGAGGCATCCTGATCAGATGCCCGAGCCACCTCATCTGACTCCTCTCGATGCAGAGGAGCAGCAGCTCTACTCTGAGTCCCTCCCAGATGACTGAGCTTCTCACCCTGTCTTTAAGGGAAAGCCCAGACACCCTGCGGAGGAAACTCATTTCAGCCGCTTGTATTCGCGATCTCGTTCTTTCGGTCACTACCCACAGCTCATGACCATAGGTGAGGGTAGGAACATAGATCGACTGGTAAATTGAGAGCTTTGCCTTACGGCTCAGCTCCTTTTTCATCATGACAGACCGATGCAGAGCCCGCGTCACTGCGGACGCCGCACCGATCCGCCTGTTGATCTCACGCTCCATTCTTCTCTCACTCGTGAACAAGACCCTGAGATACTTGAACTCCTCCACTTGGGGCAGGATCTCACTCCCAACCCTGAGAAGGCACTCCACCCTTTTCTGGCTGAGGACCATGGTCTCGGATTTGGAGGTGCTGATTCCCATCCCAGCCACTTCACACTCAGCTGCGAACCGATCCAGTGAGAGCTGAAGATCACGGCCTGATGAAGCAAACAGGACAACATCATCTGCAAAAAGAACTGACCCAATCCTGAGTCCACCAAACTGGACCCCCTCAACACCCTGGCTACGCCTAGAAATTCTGTCCATAAAAGTTATGAACAGAATTCGGTGACAAAGGGCAGCCCTGGCGGAGTCCAACTCTCACTGGAAACAGGTTCGACTTACTGCCGGCAATGCGGACCAAGCTCTGACACCGGTTGTACAGGGACTGAACAGCCCTTATCAGGGGGTCCGGTACCCCATACTCCCATAGCACCCCCCACAGGATTCACCGAGGGACACAGTGAAGCGCCTTTTCCAAGTCCACAAAACACATGTAGACTGGTTGGGCAAACTCCCATGCATCCTCCAGGACTCTGGTAAGGGTGTAGAGCACCAGCTCTGTTCCACAACCAGGACGAAAACCACACCTGAATACGAGGTTCAACTATCCGACGGACCCTCCTCTCCAGAACCCCCAAATAGACTTTTCCAGGGAGGCTGAGGAGTGTGATCCTTCTGTAGTTGGAACACAGCCTCCGGTCCCCCTTCTTAAAGAGGGGAACCACCACCCTGGTCTGCCAATCCAGAGGCACTGTCCCCGATATCCATGCGATGTTGCATCATCATTGTTGCTTGCCATTATGTTCTACCGTGACAGTGGGCAGCTCAAAAAAAGAACGTGACTTGTGTACACGGGGAGACCAGATCGTATAGGTCCACAAAGTGCTTCATAACCTAGAAGGGGAATCCGGAACAACTGCTCATCGCTGTGTTGCCCGAGCCCCCATTTTCGGTTATACTGAGACAAGACTGGTCAGAAAGTAAACACAGTAGCTCAGGGACCACTCCTAAACCTAGGTTGGGTCTGATTATGGAGGGACAAGGGGCCCTCCTAGCTGCTCCCACGCCATGCTCTTAGGCAACTATAGATGACGTGGACGTCCCAGGGGAGCCCTCTAGCGACCTCGACCCAGAAGTACAAACGGGAGAGGATCCGGGTTGCATGGTCGCTAACCCAGTCCTTCCAAAAGATCCACTTGCTGGCATAGACTATCAGTTTCGCTCTACACTGGCTTCTTTTAAAAGAGAACAGTGGAATGATGATTCCCTGAAGTTTGCCTGGAATGCCATCGTTACCATCGACGGCCTGTTGCTGGAAGATTCCCCGCCACCGGGACCCTACTTTGTTTTGGAAAATGATCTGTTGTATCGAGTAGCAGAACATGAAGGCGAGGTGCGGAAGTTGTTGTTAGTTTCGTGAACCTACCGGTGGTTTTTGCGAACTGGCTCACGCCCACCTCTTAGGCACCCATCTCGGGGCCGAGAAAAACCTGGAGCAAGTGAAACTCTGTTTCTATTGGCCCGGAATCAACGAGGAGGTCCGACGTTTCTGTCAGTCTTGCCCAGTCTGCTAGCTACGTCAGATATCCAGGAGGGGCCATGCTGATCTAGTCCTGATTCCCCTCATCAATGTACCCTTTGAGAGGATCGGTGTCGATCTGGTAGGTCCCCTGGAGCCTTCGGTGCGTGGCCATAAATACATATTAGTCATGGTCGATTATGCAACTCGGTACCCAGAGGCGGTTCCCCTGCGAGCCACTAATACAAAAAATATTGCATGGGAGTTAGTAGGACTTTTTTCCGGAGTGGGCATACCCAAAGAAGTCCTTACGGACCAGGGTACGAGGTTGCCAAGTTACTCTGTATTAAGCATCTAAAAACGTCTGTTTATCATCTCAGACAGACAGGTTGGTGAAAAGGTTCAACCAGACCCTCAAACAGATGCTCCGCAAGTTAGTCAGCGTGGATGGTAGGAACTAGGACCAGCTTCTACCCCTGGTACTTTTCGCCTATCGGGAGGTGCCACAAGCCTCCACAGGGTTTTCCCCTTTCAAACTTTTGTATGGACGCCAACCCCGGGGTATTTTGGACATTCTAAAAGAAGGTTGGGAAGGGGAAGCACTTCCCTCCACCAACATCTTACAATATATCGAGCAATTACCCGATAGATTGGCTAAAATCCAACCCCTACTAAAGGAACACATGTCAAAGGCTCAAGCAGCGCAGGCACGGAACTATAATAGAAACACCTCCCGCGAGAGTTCCAACTGGGAGACCGGGTGATGGTTAGAAACTGCTGGCTCATTGGCAGGACCCTTACGAGGTTAAAGAGGGAAAAGGGCTTGTTGACTATTTGGTGAGCCAACCAAATCATCGGCTGAGTGAGTGGGTATATCATATCAATTTACTGAAGTCATGGAAGGACAGGGAAGACCGTCCTCTTGCCGGCCCTACCCTCTCCCTTTTCTCGAAAAAAGCAGAACTTAACCTCGGTCACAATCTGACTCCCCACCAGCGACAGGAGCTCGAAAGAGCAATCCTGTCTGTCCCAGAAGTGGTCAATGAAGCACCTGGCCGCACCTCGCTGATTCATCACAATATAGTGACGGACCCGGTGGTGGTAGTCAGAGAACAACCCTTTCGCCTCCCATGTGGAGTTGGACATGGACATCATTGAAGAGAGTCACAGTCCGTGATCCAGTCCCATTGTCCTCGTGGAGATTTTGTAACGACTTTTGACGTCTTAATCAAATCTCCATGTTTGATGCCTACCCCATGCCGCGCGTGAATGAACTCCTTGAGCGGCTGGAGACGGCCCGTTGCTTGACTACTCTTGACATGACGAAGGGATACTGGCAAATTACCTTAACTGCAAGAGAAAAAACAGCCTTTTGCACCCCTAGCGGACACTGGCAATGCAAAATCCTTCCATTTGGACTGCACGGGGCACCAACGACCTTTCAGCGTCTGGTAGACAGAGTGCTAAGGCCCCACCAGTCCTACTGTGCCGCCTACCTCAATGACGTGGTCATCTTTTCCGGCACCTGGGAGGAGCATGTGCTGCAGGTTTACGCCATCCTCCTGACACTAGTGAAAGCCGGGGTACATATCAATCCCCGGAAATGTTTCTTTGGATTGAACGAGGCCAAGTATTTAGGCTACCTGGTGGAAGGGGGGCTGGTGAAACCACAGTGTTCAAAAATCAAAGACATCCTTGAATGGCCCCGTCCGATAGAGTCAAGAAATAAGTGCAAGCTTTTTTGGAATTACCAAGTTACTACCGCCGGTTCATACCTTGGTTTTCCGAATGGGCCGCCCCCTTGACTGATCTGACAAAGAAGAGGGCCCCTTTCATGTGGTGTGGAACGAGTTGACGGAACGGGCATTCAGTGACTTAAAAACGGCCCACACAACGGCACCTATTTTGAGAGCTCCTGGTTTTTCTCTTCCTTTTCTCCTCCAGACCGATGCTTCAGACACAGGTCTAGGTGCCGTGCTGAGCCAAAGCATCAATGGTTTCGAGCACCCAGTGATTTAACTGAGCCAGAAACTGTTGGACTGGGACACAAGGTATGCAGCGGTGGAATGGGAAGCCTTGGCCATCAAGTGGGTGTTAACTCACCTGTGGTACTACCTGCTGGGCCGGGAATTCACCCTGGTGATGGACCATGCCGCCCTCCAGTGGATGGCCGTTCATAGGGAGTCGAATCCTCGGGTCACCAGGTGGTTCTTGGACCTGCAGCCGTTTAAGTTCACCGTCACTTATTGTCAAGGTAATCTCCAAGCCAATGCTGACAGTCTCTCGCGGGTTCACGACCTCTCGTTTTGGGCCGCCCGACCCAATGGGTCTGGGCTGAAGGGGGGATCATGTCATGCACGAGTGCATAGGGGGCAGCTTAAGGACCCGACACACACTTCGACATGTTGTGCCAGGAGACAACGGTGGGGTATTAACCTCTCTTTCATTATTTCCTCAGAAAGAACGAAGCACCGCTGCCGTGAGTTTACCCAGACTTCTACAGAAACCAGCCACTTCCAGGTTCCTTCCTTCCCTCTGGTCCCCTCCTGATGTTGTAATTTCTCCCATCCACCACCACAATTTCTTCCCAGCATCCCATTTATTTAGTTCCATTCCCACCTCATAAATTGTCTGCCTGTCAAACCTTCTATGTCTGTTGTGTTGTACAAGAACCTGACTGACCATATTCTTTGCAGTTTACGGGGACAGAACCCCAAAACTTAATGCTTGTTTTTGTGTCTTTCTTACAATAGTGGATCACCACCAGGGAGCATACCAGCCACCCTACCCGGCACAGACAGACGTGAGACACAAGTTCTTTCCAGCACACACGTTTATTCCAGTGGTATAGGCCTTTTTCTTTGCTCCCCACTGCACAGAACAGTACAACAAAGCACAGTGCTCTGTTTTTCTTTTTCCTAGTCTGCCGCCTCCACTCCTCTCCCAGCAAGCTCTGTCTACCTCCTGCCGACTCTGGCTCTTCGAAAGGAGTGAGGTGGCCCCTTTTATAGGGCACCTAGAAGTGCTCCAGGTGCTCCCAGATCTTCTTCCAGCAGCACTTCCTGGTGTGGCGGAAGAGCTGCAGCAAACGGCTCAGAAACTGTTCAGGTGCTCCCTGGCATTGGCCACGAGCCCCAGCAGGGTTGAGCTTCTAAGCTCCAAACCCGTGGCCCTGCTGTGAGCCAGGGAGATATTGCCCTAAATTTGCCTAATCTACTGGTCCTTCCATCACAGGGGTGTCCCAGCCAGGCAAGGGCCCCGGCCATCCATCACATTTCATATATATAGAGAAAGATGTTTTAATAGATTTTAATATGAAATTAAATATTTTGATAGAAGATAACAAGAATGTGTAATGGCAACAGTGGCAACTTGTCTTTATTATATAGTGTAATGAAACGAGAAAACAAGATAAAGTGTCATTTAATGCAATTGTCACTGAAAAAAGCAAAATCAAGCAAAACAAATAGGTAAGAAGAGTCTGTCCATTCACAGCACAGGTTTGTTCTCATGTGTGGAAGGAGCTCTGTCCTGTACAGTCACAAGTTTGCTACTGGACGCCCACTTTCAGTTTGCTGTCATCTTAAACAGGTGATGGGGAGCAAAAGGCAGGGCTATGTGATTTATTTATTTATCCATGTGTTTATTTTTTTTAAAGAGCTTCTGTAAAAATTCAGTTTTCCCCCTGGGGACAAATAAAGTTCATTCTATTTATCTATCAGGGTGAATGACATCAGAGGTCCTCCCAGAAGTCCTCCTCTATTCTGTGGATACAAAAAGGACAAGAGGTTAGTGACTGTGACATCCCACCCCCACTCACAAGACTTCAAAGCACTTCTGAGCCCTGAAGATGCTCTCTAATCACGCATGCCTGACAATAGACCCACTGCTTCATAATAAACACCAAGAGCTTGACAACTGGCATGGATTTCCTATTACAAAACTATAATATCACTATAAATTAAAATGCCATGATATGTATTGGCATGTAATGACCTGAGTTTTGATTTTTTTTCTTTTCATGTATAATTTTACTTAAGAAGTCATTAAGCATGTATGCTGTTTGCAAAAAATGAAAACACAATGCATTTTATTGACTGTCTAATTCTAGGTTAGTGAAACTACATGAAACTAAATTTTCCTCTGGATGCAAAAATACATAATTTCTTTATTGTATATTTAACATGAGTGCAAGATGAGACCTAAACGTGCAAACTCAACATGTTCACTTACGTTTTACAGCTCTCGGATCCATCATACTTTCTTAAAGGTAGTAACATACTAGATAAAAGCAGAAAAAAAAGTCACATTAAGGTATATACTGTATATAGATTGGAAAAAAAGCAAAAAAAAACTGCACTAAATATAGCAGATGTTTTGTGATTTCAGTCTAATATATTTTCAACTTCTTCACAAGGCTATAGGTATGTAAACGCCTTATCCATCCTCTGGGAAATACATAATACTGCCTGTTACCATGGTAGCCATCTGGCAGCGTCCCTCCTCAAGGAGATGAATTTGGAAGGAATCTCCAAAATGCAAAATGACTAAATGCATTTGCATGATATAAAGATCCCTGGTAATAGTATACAATTAAACATATATAACCTCTAAATTGAAGTGTACCTTTCAATTGAGCTTTAACATGAGTTTTCCTCTTTTAAACTATGTTAATGCTGCATATTATTAAAAATGGTGAAACTGCTTCATTTTCTGTCCTGTTCCATTATATATTACCAAGGACATGCACTTAGGGGGAGATCTTCAGGACTCCAGCAAGATAAGTAATACCACTTTGAGTCTGGAGGGGACACAGTTTGTAATCTGCTCCTCCTTTTCCATCTGCAGCTCAGGCAGATGTCAACCAGAAGATGAGTGGCCTCACTTCCTCACCAGTCCATGAAGCCTAGACCCTACTGCGAAACAACAATAAAACCATGAAGGCCACCAGAAGTGGACATTCACTTCTAACCAGCATCTGAGGAATTTTCATGAATCAGGGTTTACCAAGGTGGTACCCCAACCCTTCAGGTTTATTGTCATTATTTTTACTACATTCATATGAAGTGAATAATGCTGGCAAAACCAATACAAATACAAAAAATCAGAAAGCTTTCTAGTTGAACTTACTCCTCTAACAGTCTCATAAATTTGTATTATTCCCTATTTGTTGCTGGCAATAAAGAGAAAAATAAAAATTTGGCTTAATTTTGCTGTGTCAGTGCTTACAGTTTAATTACAGTATACAGTAATCCCTCCTCCATCGCGGGGGTTGCGTTCCAGCGCCACACGCGAAATAAGAAAATCCGCGAAGTAGAAACCATATGTTTATATGGTTATTTTTATATTGTCATGCTTGGGTCACAGATTTGCGCAGAAACACAGGAGGTTGTAGAGAGACAGGAATGTTATTCAAACACTGCAAACAGACATTTGTCTCTTTTTCAAAAGTTTAAACTGTGCTCCATGACAAGACAGAGATGACAGTTCTGTCTCACAATTAAAAGAATGCAAACATATCTTCCTTTTCAAAGAAGTGCGCGTCAGGAGCACAGGCTGTCAGAAACAGAGAGGAAAGCAAACAAATCAATAGGGCTGTTTGGCTTTTAAGTATGCGAAGCACCGCCGGTACAAAGCTGTTGAAGGTGGCAGCTCACACCCCCTCCGTCAGGAGCAGGGTGAGAGAGAGAGACAGAGAGAAAGAGACAGAGAAAAACAAAACTGAAAAATCAATACGTGCCCTTTGAGCTTTTAAGTATGTGAAGCACCGTGCAGCATGTCGCTTCACGAAGCAGCTGCACACAGAAGGTAGCAACGTGAAGATAATCTTTCAGCATTTTTAGACGAGCGTCCGTATCGTCTAGGTGTGCGAACAGCCCCCCTGCTCACACCCCCTACGTCAGGATCAGAGAAAGTCAGCGCAAGAGAGACAGAGAAAAGTAAGTTGGGTAGCTTCTCAGCCATCTGCCAATAGCGTCCCTTATATGAAATCAACTGGGCAAACCAACTGAGGAAGCATGTACCAGAAATTAAAAGACCCATTGTCCTCAGAAATCCGCGAACCAGCAAAAAATCCGCGATATATATTTAAATATGCTTACATATAAAATCCGCAATAGAGTGAAGCCGCGAAAGGCGAAGCGCGATATAGCAAGGGATCACTGTATACTCGCATATAACTCGGTATTGAAACCCGAAAAATCGATCATACACCCATTCAAAAATGTGACACTTAATTTTTTTTTTATTACATCTTCTTACTTCCTCCAATCTTGCACCTGTTTCTCAGACACATCTGAATTTTGTTGCAGCATCAGAGTTACCATATCTTTCGCCACTTCAACGACTTTTAATTTAAAACCAGCTACATATTTTCTTCTAATCGAACGCTCCATCGTAGATAAGGGATGCTCTTACAATAAAAGTGTATGAGGGTGTGAGATACAAAAAACACAAAACAGTGCAAACGTCGCTTTGGAATAGTTTGGGTATTACCGTGTGGTGACGTAGGCGAAATACATAGAAAAAAAAGGCAGCGTGCTCCGTAGTTACTCTCTCAGGAGGTCGTTAGCATATGATAATTTCTTGGACCAATAGCGTGAGTTTTCCACATTCGATTTATATGGCCGACATTATAAAATACCAGAAATTATATGGTAAAATCAAGCCCCAATCTATCCGCAAGAGAACTTAAACACGAGTATATACGGTATATTTGTTTAGACCTTAAAGAGACTTCTGAATTTCATCAGTTGAAAATTGAAGCGGTCAAAGCTAAACATAATATAGCTATGTGTCCCTTGATGGCAGTTTGTTCCAAGGGTTCACTCCATTTTTCCCTCTTTTTTCACTACTGGCCCTCCAAATTTATTATTATGCATTACATTCTAATGAGTCTTTTCTTCTGCTTCACAAGGGGTTGAGAATGACTCATGAACAGGCCTCTAGTCTATCAAAGAAATCTTCCTGCAAAGAGGAAGGTGTGGCTGCTGGTGCTAGCATGTTTAACATGAAGATACTTCTTGACAATATTAGGCCCATTGTCACTTAGCTGCTGGTGGCTTCAAATGCCTCCATTCAGCAGAGCTTTCAGGCTGAATTTGGTGCTATCTAGCTCAACTAAAAGGAGGTTAAAGATGAGCAGAAGAAGACCTCTATGGAGTTACGAAAACTATGAGAAACTACAGGCAATCACCAAAAGCATATTAAAAAATCTGAAGATAAGGTAATCTACATAAACAAAAATTTCATGAAGCCAGAACAGTAATGTTCTAATACAGAGCAATGTGGAGTGCTCCAATGCCACTGAGTTTTTTATAAAAAATATATACAGTAATCCCTCGCTATATCGCGCTTCGCCTTTCGCGGCTTCACTCCATCGCGGATTTTATATGTAAGCATATTTAAATATATATCGCGGATTTTTCGCTGCTTCGCGGGTTTCTGAGGACAATGGGTCTTTTAATTTCTGGTACACGCTTCCTCAGGTGGTTTGCCCAGTTGATTTCATACAAGGGACGCTATTGGCAGATGGCTGAGAAGCTACCCAGCTTACTTTCTCTTTCTCTTGCGCTGACTTTCTCTGATCCTGACGTAGGGGGATTGAGCAGGGGGGCTGTTCGCACACCTAGACGATACAGACGCTCGTCTAAAAATGCTGAAAGATTATCTTCACGTTGCTATTTTTTGTGCAGCTGCTTCCTGAAACGACATGCTGCACCGTGCTTCGCATACTTAAAAGCTCGAAGGGCACGTATTGATTTTTGCTTGCTTGTTTTTCTGTGTCTCTCTCTCTCTTTCTGTGCTCTTGACGGAGGGGGTGTGAGCTGCCGCCTTCAACAGCTTTGTGCCGCGGTGCTTCGCATACTTAAAAACAAACAGCCCTATTGATTTTCCTCTGCCTTTATGACAGTCTCTGCTCCTGACTCCTTTGAAGAGGAAGATATGTTTGCATTCTTTTAATTGTGAGACGGAACTGTCATCTCTGTCTTGTCATGGAGCACAGTTTAAACTTTTAAAAAAGAGACAAATGTTTGTTTGCAGTGTTTGAATAACGTTCCTGTCTCTCTACAACCTCCTGTGTTTCTGCGCAAATCTGTGACCCAAGCATGACAATATAAAAATAACCATATAAACATATGGTTTCTACTTCGCGGATTTTCTTATTTCGCGGGTGGCTCTGGAACGCAACCCCCGCGATGGAGGAGGGATTACTGTATATATATATATATATGGCCCATAGTCTTCCTATCTTTCTCATAGTTTCCTGTTTCTGCTGAAAGGTGTCATTGCACCTACATTTTGACATCCTCTCACTTAGGCACATCACCAAAAAATTATTGATTTAGAAGCGCAACTATCCACTGTTGAAAAAAATATCCCTTTATTTTCACTACAAGATCCAAATTAAACTCTTTGCTGCTGCAAAAGGCCAAGTTTGAGATCTACCCCACCCATGCCAAATATTATGCTTTCACACACCAAGCCAAGTAAATTGCTGGCACTTACATTACATTGATGCCACACATTTGCATTCATTTCTGCCATTAAAAATAATCAAGGTAACATTACCAATCACCCATTTTAAATGAACCAATCATTTTATACGTACGTTAATTCCATGAAAATCCTTGCTCATCCCCAGGTGAAATACTGGCCTTTCTTAAAAATGTACCTCTTCCCAGATTAAACAAACGGGAGACTTTGACTCCTAAATTACCAAGGCAAAGATGAAAGATGCTCAGGAATTACAGAGAACTTGCAGAGCCCTTGGTGGAGATGGGCCATCATCTCAGGGTTCCATTTGCTTTTTGGTGTCATCTCAAACCAGTTTATCTGTAGATGTTAAATGCTGTTCTTACACAAAAGAAACTGAACCCTTCAGTAATCTCAGCCTTAATTATTCTCCTGTTCAAATGGGGTAAAGACCCTGCAGAGTGTGCAGTTATTGCCCAATTTCTTTGATGAAAGTGGATGCCAAATTGTTAGCTATGTTTTTTTGTGAGGTAATTATAATCTGTTATTCATGTAATGATCCATCAAGATTAAATTGGTTTTATTGAGCTTGCCACACACCTGACAATATCTTGCATCTAGTACATGTATTAGACATTGCCCCATCTCTATCTCATCTGGCTGCACTTTTGGCTCTGGGTTCAGAAAAGGCCTTCGACCAGAAGAATGGGGAATTTCTTTTGCAGGTCTTGCACTCAGTGGGGTTTGAGACAAATTTCATCAGTATGTTCAAGACCCTATATTCATCTTCCGTTACAGGGATGCCCTTAATCTCCATTACTCTTCAATCTTTCCCTTGAATCCTTGTCAATTGCCATAAAAACTCATGAGTTAATCACCCCAGTCTCAATGTATGGTTCCCAGAATAAAGTATCTCTAAATGAAGATGATATCCTACTCTTCCTGGGTAAGGACCCTAGTGATCTTGCACACATTCTAAAGTTATTTGATTCCTACAAATGTATTTCTGGTTATAAAATAAACTGGGTGAAATCATCTTTTAACTCTAAATTTACTTTGTGAGGTATGTTCTTTTCTTTTTAAGTTGGTTTATGTTTTATGTTTTTCTCTAACATTTTGGCTCTTGTGTTTCAATAAAGAATTTGATCACAAACAAAAACACTTTGCAAGATTTTCAGAAAGTATACAATAGCTATCTAAGCATTAATTTTCTTAACTCCCTTATCCAGGGCAGAGTGACGGGGTAGCTTGAGCCTATTCCAGCAGTCAAAGGGGGCAAGACAGAAACAACATCTGGACAGGGAGGTAAAATACACAAAATATTCTTAAAAGATAAAAAAAACAAAAGGCATGTTATTTGTAGAACCTGTGCAATTGGAAGGAAAGTAATTAAAAATCACCTGGTGTGGGGGGATCTATTATAGAATGGCAAGAACAATAAGGAAATACAATGTAGCAAAATATTTGACTTTAGAATCCATAAGATGGATAAATGCTTTGCTCCCCTTGCAGCCTGTAATACAAAAGCCTACTTCCCAGCTGGTGCTAAACCGAACATCTATGACTCTTTCAGAAACAAATTTCTTTTGCTGACCACGCTCCTGAAAGCAACGGTCAAAATTGTCAGCATCCACTATGCCAAAGCATTATGAATCAAAAAGCAGATGAGAATACCTTTGGAAGCAAAGAATACTAATAAAATCAACAATCTTAAATTTTGGACAATTGAGGTACTCTGTGAGATAGTATGACGGACCCCAGCCAGGACTCTTCCATAGTGGAAGGACCAGGGGAAAGAGCATGCGCAGGGCACTACCTCCTCTGGTTTGCTAGATGGCAGTCCCTCTGGGTTGCAGCCCTATTGGGTTCCGTGAGCGTTACCAGGGGGTGCTGCAGAGACTGTCGGACTACAGCCAAACCCAAAAGGCAAAACTTGCTGGAGGAGGAGTGGAGGTGGAAGCAGAGAGAAAGAGAGAAGAAGACAGAGAAATGATAAAGTGCTGTATACTGTTTTTATCGTTGTGCTTGTCTGTACTGTACTGTGTAGGGCATTTCCCACAGCTGAACAAAGCCTGTGTTGTGTTTGTGAACTTGTGTCTGTGTCTGTCTGTGTCAGGTGTTGGGAGCTGAGCAACCCATGCAGGACACAATGGGTATTATAATCATATGTACAACATCTTGAAAAAGTACTTCCTTTTAAATAATTATCGTTTTCCAAACTGACAAATACAGACTCCTATTACTTGCCCAACATGACTGAATATTAATGCCTTATTAATGCAATATAAAACAAAAAAAGTAACATTTTAAGTGTTTTATTATTTTTAGTTATAATTTATTATCATTAATATCAGACTTAAAAATTTTAAAGACTTCATAGCTAGTTTATAACAGCTATAGACAGTGTAACAAAATCGACTCCAGACAGTCACAAAGGTTTGGGGCAGCCACCCGTATAATATGTTCCTAGCTGCAAAAGGTTTGAAAAAAGGTTGAGATGTTTACAAGACAGAGTCCAAAACTGAACTGATCAAGTGGAAGTAAGATGGCGGTTTTAAAGGTAGGGAGAGGAAATTAGGTCATCCAGGCCAGAACCAGAAGTGACGTCTTTGAGACCGGAAGTGACATCAGTGGAACCGGAAGTGACGTCGTCAGTGGTGCCGGATCACGATGGGATTTCCCAAGAATGGTCTGCAAGAGACTGAGAGAGACAGTCAGCACACTCTGCCACCCCCTGGTCTGGCATAGTATTACCATTACTTAAGCCCTTTAGCTGCCTCCAAATCGCACGTGTGTGACAACAGATAGGATTTTATTTTGTCCCCAGGGGGAAATTTGACTTTTTACAGAAGCTCTTTAAATAAATAAATACATAAATAAACACACTTTAATCTGAACACACACTGGAATTATTATAAAGCAAGAAAAGTTCAAAACAAAGAAAAGTTCTGACTTGGCTGTCATAGTCACAGTGAGGCATTTTGCAAATATATTGCTCTTGGTATTAGGGAGACCCAGTAGTGTTTCTTGACATACTTCTGCTACCTAATTACATAACAGGAGCAAAAATTTTAAGAAATAAGTATAGCTATGAGGTAATACCAGTCAGTCATTTTCTAACCTGCTTAGAGCTGAGCAGGGTCACTGGAGGGTGCCAGAGCCTATCCCAGCTAGCATAAGATGCAGCAGGAACAAACCCTGGACAGGGCACCAGTCCATCGCAGAGCAAACACACACACACCCCAACACACACAAGATCCAATTTATTATCACAATTTCATCTAATCTGCATCTCTTTGAACTGTGGGAGGAAGTCAGAGCACCAGGAGGAAACCTACGGAGAAACAAGGAGAACGTGCAGACTGCATGCAGAGAGGACCTGGGATGCAAACGCAGGTCTCCTTACTGCGAGGCAGCAGGACTTCCTCTGTGCCACCATGGTACCTAGGCAATACCAAACAAAGAACAACATATATTATTATTTATATACATGTAAATCATGTGCTTTAAAAATAAGCAAATATCACAAAAATGACAAAAAAAATGTTACCCTTCAGTTGATTCATTTTCATATAGCTACTTATACTAATAGTGAAACTTGTGATTTAGTCAATATAAACTGATAAATAATACAAATTAAATAAAAACCCTTATTTCAAAATATCAAAAAATCAATACATACAAATTATGAAAATAACTGTCCCCATAAATCACTGTATTGAAGGGCACTGAGTGAAAAGCATAACCATGCATCTCACTACATCTGACTTCTGTCTGCCTTGATTTTTTTCAATTTATTTGTGTTTGAATGCTTTACTACAGGCTGGCAGCTGATATTACTGGGACCTTGGGCCCATCTGATCCATAATTTGTCAAATATTATTATGAAAACTGGACGAACAGTGCACATTGAATTGTATTTAATCACACAGATAGTAAAGTTTAATAGTGAACACATTCTGAAAGTTGTATACATAAACAGCACTAGAGTATATCTTAGTAGAGCACAAGGGCCTGATGTGGGCATACTGTAGATTTAGAAGTTAGAACTGATAAATTCCAGGTTGTAAGCTAGTCTCTTCAGACATCAGGCTGCAGTGGCCGCTGCTAATTAACAGAGGTGGATAGCTATTGTTCATTAAGCCGAAGAAGAAAAATGGGTATTGATGACTTGAAAAGAGCATGACATTTTGGAATTGGAATTAATGTGTCAGGACCAGAAGACAATCTCATTTTTACATGCCTTATTGTGTGTACAAAGTATTCTCAAAAATTTTACAATGTTCACTTTCAATCAAGGTAGAGAAATAAGTAGAAATATTCAGAAGAATAGACAGAGAGAGTTAGAGGGTGGCAGTGTTTCGTCTAAATCTGTACAGAAAACAGTAAATTAAACATTGAAACAATTTTTGATTATTAATTAAAATGAACTTTCTTTCTGCGATTCAAGCAATTAAAATGGCATTCTAACATTACACAATGTTATACATCATCACTATCGCAGCCATTAGATGAGCTGAGCACATATTAGCCTAAAGGGAGGATCTAGATTATGAGGAAAATGGCATGGGTCAAATGAGATTCAAGGAAAACAAAATCGCTCTGAAAAGGTATTCCATGAGCTGTAACTAATGTTAGGGGGTGTTACACTAGAGACCCCTGTGATCCAAGAATACCTTTTGGTCTTACCCCAAGGAAGCTGCATGGGGCTGCTGTGTGGGGTTCACCGCCCAAAATGCATAAGGTAAAATTTGCCTACATTGTTAGTCAGATAAGGGCAAACAGGACAAATTTGGACCAGGGCTTTTTGTTGGAGCAGTGCTTTGGACTTGGAATGTTACTTCAGTAAAGCTTGTGCTTGTGGTTGAAATGCAATGGCTGGAAATTATCTGACTGACAGATCTATAACCAACATTCTCAGTACTGAATGGTATTTTATCTACTCTGGAGTTGCCTTGTGGGAAAGTTCAGAGTATTCAACATTCAAGAGCATGTAAATTCATGGTTCAAAGGATACCACCTATTGACCGTACTGTGCTAACTGGAGACAAATACTCAATTGAATAATGAAAGAGATACTTAAAGATTATATTGGATCTTTAAATTGATGCCAGAATTGTATGAGAGGTAGCTGCCTAGGTATAGAAAATATTAAACATGCTTTAACGTTTGAACATGGCACTGATTTTACTCCTGCGGACAAATAAAGTTCCATCTAATCTAACCTAATCTGAATTAGTGAAGCTGGTGTCTGTCTGTCCTGGGCTTGTTGATCAAGGATATATTATTTTGCAAGTGCTAACCTTAGGTTTCATGTTTTTGTATATATTAAGACATCAGTGATTTTGTTAAGGTTTCTTTCTGAGTGAGTGCAACCAACATTATTAGGGTTTTGAATTTACACAGTAGAGGTCAGGTAGGTAGTGTTCTCAAATCAGAGAGGGCTAAGGTTGGTCATTTTACCATTCATTCAGTATATTGGAGCATTGACACAATAAATGTTATGTAGACTTTTGACTCCATCTTTACTTTCAAGAAGGTCTACTGTGAGAGCCATTGTTTACAAGCTGTCAAGGAACAGATAAATAACTGTGACAAATTCTGGTGCTTCAGAAGGAACTTTCACAGTTGACAGGTTCAATTACATTTAAATATGTTTACGGTGTCCTCCACATTTTATCTGCAGTTCATGAACAGTAAAGGTCATGTCAATTGTGTCTCTTTATAGCCTGAATATACACTAAGACTATGGTAGGTCCTCTAAAGCAAATCTGAGTAAAACGCTCCACCCTATACTGGACGGTGCTCTTATAATTCACCACCCTTTAGGTCAGCGTTTCTCAACCATTAAGTATTTGAGACCCGAGTTTTCATAACAGTTTTAATCGCACCCTCCTAACATTTTTTTGAAAGGAGCCCACTAATACCAATTTGCTCTTTATTAATTAATGATATATCATAGATGCATATCTTATTATACCTACTTAACTTTTATCGACATTTATCTAACTATATTTATTTTTCTAGTGTCAGAATGTAGTTTAAGTTAATTGTTTTGGTTTCAATAGATGTATTTTTCATATTTTTGATTCTTGTTTTCTTTTTTTCACATCTTCGCGCCCCCCCCTTTTTGTTACTTCTTGCCCCCCTAGGGGGGGGCGCCCCACAGATTGAGAACCACTGCTTTAGGTGATGTATTCTATTTGGATTGCAAGTCAACCTTAAACTGCACCCTGAACCCTTCCTGCTTTGGAAAGATTAAATAGAGGAATATTGAAATATAAAGACAATGGTCTGGTGAGACACACAGAGTGGAGATCAAAAATGTAATTAAAAATGTTACATGTTACAGAGAAATTGACAATAATCAGATGTGTAACTCCACACTCTCAGCACATACTGTATACAAATCACACCATCAGATCAAATACTACATAATAGACAACACACAATGTTCACAAAAATTGTCACTGGAGTGGTAGTCTATTTTAAAGGCTCCAGACACACTATCCTAGATTAAAAAGATTTAATACAGCTCACCCAACCACTTGATCCACCAAACTATCCTGTTCATTTCTTATGGCAAATCCCCAGCCCATGAATATCCATGCTGGGTTATTCTTTGAGGTGACAATCTTCAAAATGAAGGGTGATTCAACATCCAAGTGAGAAATCTCTCTGGTCCTTGTGATAGTCTGCATCTGTTACAGCCAAAGTAAAGTTTTGTGTTTTGTTCTGCTCCTTCTCTCTCTCTCTTTCTCTCTCTCTCTCTCTCTCTCTCTCTCTCTCTCTCTCTCTCTCTCTCTCTCACTCTCTCTCTCTCTCTCTCTCTCTCTCTCTCTCATACTCATTTAACTGTAGGTTTGTGTCTATGACCATGGCAACTGTGGAAATCATTGCAACTGGCCTTACCATACAAATAGTTCCCCACTATTGTAGTCTGCCCAAAATGCCTGTTCCATTCCTTACAATTTTATATATTCTTCAATGGAGACAGAGTTTACATTTAGGATGACAGAACAGAGAGACAGAGGACCGTCCAGTAAAATACATTATGTGTCAACGCTTCAAGAGAAGACAGAAGATACTACAATGATGCTGTAGTTCAGACAGTTTAATTTGTCTTCTTTACAGTCAAGAGAATAGAGGTCTTAATGTGAATTATACTAATCCAGACTAGTTAGCGTTGTAAATTCTAGACAAAATTTAATAGTTACCGCCTGTAATTTTTCTTTTCTGTTTATTGTTTACTGGATGCACCCTTCTTTTTACTTTAACATTATAACTCTGTTTCATTTGATATTCAGTGTCAAAAATGTCAGGTATACCGCGAGGCTCTCCGTGTGTCTGCAAGTAATGCATTTTTTATGTTTGTATTTGATGCTGTATTGTAATCTTGTTTGCAGCATAAAACATCTCAAGTTTGTTCCTGCCCAAAATGGTTCTTCACAAAGGAGTAATCAATTGATTGGGCAACATTTTAGTTTAGGTGCTGAATAAATGATCTATTACTCATTTACTATTATGTAACAAGATCTTAACATACACTTATTTGGCTCTTCATAAAACAAAGCATCAGTGAAGTGTTTATTCATCACCGCAATGTGACATATTAACAAAACTTCACTTTGGAGTGGCCTACGGTGGCTTAACTGAGACATATTTTTCTTGATAGTTCACACTTCATATTAACAAGTAATTTTACCCTCATGTCAATAATTGAACAGAGATAAAAACTATTAAGGTTTTATAAGTGTTACAAAAACCCAACGTGTTTGTTAAGGTATTGTTACATAAGAGTAAATGAGCAATAGATGCATTTTTGCAGTGCCTAAAGTGTTACCATTCATTGATGTCTTCTCAAAGTATGCATAGGTTTTCCTGAGTACCACAGTTTTGTGCCACATCCCAAAGACGTATGGAAATAGTTAGTTTAAGTGAAAACTTTAATCTGGCTCAGTATGAGTTAGCCTGAAAGTAGATGCCTGCGTGAGTGTGGTCTATGATGACCATCTAGGAAAGGTTGGATTGCTGTTGGAGGAGGCGTTGTAGAGGCCACCTGGATGGCACATACCCTGTGGTCTGAGTGTGGATCCCAATGCCCTATTATAATGATGGTGACACTGTGCTGCAAAAATAGCGCCATCTTTCAGATGAGACATAAAACTTGAGGTCCTGATTCTCTGTGGTTAGAAAATATCCCTCAGCATCTTTTGTAAAGATTTGGGTGTTTCCCAATGTCCTGGCTAAATTAGTCATTCTGGCCTCGTAATCATCCCTGATCTGTTATTGGCTAACTATCTCTCTCACCTCTTCACCACCTAATAATTAATGTTTGGTGAGTGTACTGGTGCAAAATGGTTGCCGTCACATCATCCAGATGGATGCTGCACATTTAGTGGTGGCTGAAGTGGCTCTCCCCCTGCCACCAGGTTGTCTTGAAAAGTGCTATATACTGTAAGTGCAATGTCTTCTTCTTCTTTTTCTAAGGTAATTCAAAACCAACAAAGACCATACACAAAATAAAACAACATACCTGTAGATTAACTGAAAGTCACAGATGAGTGACAGGAAAAAATACTGCCAAAGATAATGAGGATCTGTTGGACTTCTGGCAGATCATATGCAGTATAAAAAATCAAGCTTTTGCCAGGTCATTCCTCTACACTGGAGCTGAGTATAATAGGAGATTATCAGTGGCAAGACTGATGTTAAGATATTGGTCGCTCTTGACCAATTTGTTAAAGTTTGAGCAAGGTTAGAAGGAATAACATGAGAAAATTCCCCTCTGCTAATAAAAACATCTAGACACCAAACCTTGCAGCTAAAATTCCTGACAAAGGTCTCTCCAGCAAGAAATTGCATAGCTAGGTAATAAGCATATGTTAGTTTTTCATTTTTCTTTACCCTTTTGAAAAATGCTAATTATGAGCATTCAAGCATCAATTAAAATATTTGTTTCACAGATTTTTTATATGATTTGTAATTTGGCAAAATGAGCTATAATTAAACCCCACAAAGCTGATCAAAAGTGACAGTAAGAAATTTAAGAATTCTACCACAACTTTAGAGGGCAATTTCTGAATTTTAAAGAAACCAGCAGACAAAATAAAGTAAGTTAGCATATTAAAACTGAGGCTGTCAAATACTTAAAAAAAACGAAAGGAAAGGAAAAGAAACTCACAGCACATTAGCTGTTAAAGTCTAGCTTGGTGTAAATGACTAGCTGTTTAGGAAAAATCTCAGGAAAGCTGTCAAGATAAAAAGAAGCACCTAAAAGGAAATCAGCCAGC